>NW_027429876.1:0-89542 GCF_044706935.1 Curcuma longa | reverse complement strand
ATATATATATAATTTGTGTAGCATAATCACAAAAATAAATATTTAATTTAACCTAGTGAGGATTGTAAATATAAGATGAACAAACTGATAGAACTCAACTGATTAATCAATTGAATGATCGATCAAAAACTTCCAATTAATTGAAATAAAAATACGATAAATTTAATTAAAAAACAAAAAACTCGATCGGTTTCTTCCATGATTGTCAATGCCGTAAGGGTACCGTGGACTTGTTAAATGACTAAAATATACACAGACTTTTCTCTCAAATAGAAAAAAAGAAAAAAAAAAGATCTTCATCAAATTATTTTTTCTTTTTGGATAAATATCAAGTTGATATGGCCGACTAGTTGACTTTATACGAAGTCAAGTTCCAATATGATTCTTCAAAATTCATTTTTTAAAATATATATTTTAATTATTTATGGGTGAAAAAAAAGCAGACAGGGATATATCCGTAATTTACAAAAACATCCATGAAAGATTTTTCAACGGGATTAACTGTCGCTTTCACGCTGTCTTGGCAGTTGGTTGGTTCCTCGATCCTTCTCTACTTGAAGTCTTAATCCGCCTTCCGCAAGCTGACGCGCCGATCCCTTCCCTTTCCCACCCTCTAAATTCGTCGATTTTTCTGTGATCCCAACAGCGTCATCCAATTAGCTAGATCGGGGGAGGAAGAAGAAGAGGCTGCAAAGAAGTATGGCGACTCTCCGGCTCGCCGTCGCCGCCGCCGTCGCAGCCTTATTGGCGGTGCTTATGAGGCCGGCGTCGGGGCGGTTCGTGGTGGAGAAGGAGAGCATCACGGTGATAGCTCCAAAGTCGATCGAGGGGCGGCACGACGCCTCCATCGCCAACTTCGGCGTGCCTAACTATGGCGGCACGTTGACCGGCGTCGTCATCTACCCCGACCGGGGCCCGAACGGGTGTAGCGCCTTCGACGGCGATCGGTTCCGGTCCAAGTCCAAGCGCCCCGTGATTCTTCTCGTCGATCGCGGAGGTAATCCAAGAACCAATCCATCATTTTTGTTCCTCTGTTTTCTTTGATTCTTCGATCGGTTCTATCAATTCCTTTCTGTTAGATCAAGGAAACCCTCTCAAAATCTCAACTTCAGGCTCTAATCTTTTCGCTCGCCACTTTCTCCAGACTGTTACTTCGCTTTGAAGGCATACAACGGGCAGCAGGCTGGGGCTGCTGCAGTCCTCGTCGCCGACGTGGTAGATGAGCCTCTTCTAACCATGGCCGCACCCTCTGAAGACAACGACAACGAGTTCGTCGAACAGATCGACATCCCCTCTGCCCTCATCACGCTATCCTTCGGCAACAAGCTCAAGGCTGCTTTCGCCAAGGGTGACGGCGAGGAGGTGGTGGTCAAGTTGGACTGGAGAGAGTCGATGCCTCACCCCGACGAGCGGGTCGAGTACGAGTTTTGGACGAACAGCAACGACGAGTGCGGGGCTCGCTGCGACGAACAGATGAAGTTTGTTCGCGACTTCAAGGGCAACGCCCAGATTCTCGAGAAGGGAGGGTTCACCCTGTTCACCCCTCACTACATCACTTGGTACTGCCCTGACGTCTTCAAGGCCAGCAAGGAGTGCAAGGCACAATGCATTAACAATGGCAGGTACTGCGCCCCGGACCCCGAGCATGACTTCGATGAGGGCTACGATGGCAAAGACATCGTCGTCGAGAACTTGAGGCAGCTCTGCGTTCATCGGGTGGCAAACGAGAGTGGGAGGCCGTGGGTCTGGTGGGACTTCGTGACGGATTACCATGTGAGGTGTTCGATGAAGGAGAAGAAGTTCAGCAAGGAGTGTGCTGAGGCCGTTGTCACCTCACTTGGTAAGATTTGATCGCCCTGAATTTGTTTGCTTCTTTGAGGAAGCTACTTGATGCGATTGTTCATCAGGATTGAGTTTGGACAAGGTTTCAAAGTGTATGGGAGATCCTGAAGCCGATGCTGAGAACGAAGTCCTGAGGATCGAGCAAGACCTTCAGGTATGATTTGAATGTTACCTAAGAGATTGATCCCAAATAGTTGCGACATACAATTTATGATACTGTCTTCAATTCTAAAGGTCGGCCATGGAAGTCGTGGAGATATTACTATCCTGCCTACATTGATGATAAACAACGTTCAGTATCGAGGTGTTCGGATTACATATCTCTGTTTGTTAACTTACTCATCTTTCAAATGCTGACAAAACTTGTTCAAACTTGTTGTTGAACAGGAAAGTTAGAGAGGACTGCTGTGCTGAAAGCAATCTGTGCAGGATTTAACGAGTCTACTGAGCCTGGTGTTTGCTTGAACCCAGGTGAATTTGCATTCTTGTCATGGCTAAAATTACCCGACCATCATGTTCTTTGGCTTGACTTCACCTTGTTTGCAGATATCGAGACAAATGAGTGCCTCACTTCGAATGGAGGCTGCTGGCAGGACACACAACTGAACATCACTGCTTGCAAAGTACAACTTCAGCTCAGCTACAAGATTTGATTTCTTCCTCTTTCTAGGAAGATATATAGAATCATCATCTAACACTTTGAATACTTATTTAGGATACTTTTAGAGGCAGAATTTGCCAGTGCCCTGTGGTAAACAATGTTCAATTCAGTGGAAATGGTTATGATTCTTGTATAGGTAATCTTCTTAAGTTAAATAGATCTTCACACAAATTCTAACTATCTCATTTGTACTAAATCCATTGCTTATTGGGTTTCAGCTGTAGGTCCTGGAAGATGTGCAATTAGCAATTGGGGCTGCTGGAATGCTACCAGGGATAACCAGAAATTCTCAGCTTGCTCAGTTCTGTCAAATTCTTCTTTTTCTTGATCATATTATCATCACAATTTCAATTCGATTCATCCTCTTCAGAAACTTATTAATACATCCAAATGCATTCAGGATTCCCTACTGAACAGTTGCCGCTGTCCAAATGGATTCTCTGGTGATGGCTACAATTGCCAAGGTAATTTCCTTTTGAATTGTGGTAATCTGACTTCAAGCTATCTAATGTTCTGAAACAACATAATTAAGTTTCATCTTGTCGTAATTCTCCAGATCTCGACGAATGCAAGGAGAAGCTTGCTTGTAGCTGCCCTGGATGCATATGCAAGAACACATGGGGAGGATATGACTGCAAGTGCAGAGGCAACCTTGTGTACATAAAGTCCGAGGACACATGTATCGGTAAGAACAATGTTTCAGTATCGAAACATATATACACAGTCCTAAGAGTTTTGTCTCACAATTTTTTTCTTTCAAATTGAGATTGTGACTTCATCATATCATGTGTTTAAATGCAGCCAAGAATGCCTCAAAGTTCACCTTGTTTGTAACACTCTTTGTGCTAGCAATTGTGATCAGTGCTGCAATAGCAGCCTATGTCTTCTACAAATACAGGCTCAGGGTCAGTTGCCTAATCTCAAATACTATACTTTGTTATCAAACTTGCTACCCGATTATTATTTCGATTCTAATACGATATCCTTTTTATCTTTTTCTTTCTTTTTGTAGTCTTACATGGATTCTGAGATCATGGCAATCATGTCACAGTACATGCCCCTCGACAACAACCACAATGAGGCTCAACCCTTGAGAGATGATTCAACAATTTAATAAGGCTATAGTTCTTCTTGTTTGATCCACAGGATCAGATTCGATGTACATTCACAGGTTAGAAACTATTCTTGATCATACAGTAAACTCTCAAAGGAACTTGGATTGCTACTGTATTGGAGGAATTGCATAAGTTTTACAGGGAATGAACTGATAAATTAAATTGTCTTGAAAATTGTTAGTGTACATAAAATGCAAACAAATCATGAAAAACTGAAGTCACAAAAGAGAATGAATTGACAAATTAAATTGGTCAAGAGCAATGCAGTTAGTGGCTTTGCTAGCTAGCTAGAGTCCAGTTTAATTAACATATTAAAATGTATATAAACAAGGCAGAATTAAGATAACAAAAGAGAGCCCCATTAGATTGAGCATCATTCATGTTGCGGCACTTACACATAATAAACCAGTAAACGAGAGGGCAATAGGACTGCAAGATGCGGCTACTTTTAGGACCTTCTCTCTCTCTCGCACACAATCTTTTGGCAAAGCAATAGGTTTCATGTCGGTGGAGGAGGAGGAATAAGTACTCATCGCCATGAGAGATATGGAGGGAGAGGAGCAGAAGCAGCGGCCTGTTTCAGTCTCATTGCAACTGGAGAGATTTGTTGTAGATTAAGATTAACTGAAAAGATAGGAAGAAAAGAAAAGAATGTTCCCCTCCGAGAAGGCAACAACTTTGAGTTCTTCCTCCCATGAGAGACCTCCTCCTTTATGCGTCCAAGGCGACTCGGGGCTCGTCCTCACCACTGATCACAAGCCCCGCCTGCGGTGGACCGCCGAGCTCCATGACCGGTTTGTCGATGCCGTCGGGCAACTCGGAGGACCGGATAGTAGGCTAACTGCACTTTTATCTCTTCTTCTCGTCTGCTATATCACTAAACATGCATGCACCAATACAAACATAATTGATTTGTTTGTAGGGGCGACGCCGAAGACCATCATGAGAGTTATGGGTGTCAAGGGCCTCACTCTCTATCACCTCAAGAGCCATCTCCAAGTACTGTAATGAGTTCATCTTTGTGCCACGCCAAGCATGCATCCTTAATCTATCGTTTGTTTGCGACGTTTTGTTGTAGAAATTTAGACTCGGAAAGCAACCTCACAAGGATCTTAATCATGATCATAACTTTTTAAAGCGTGGTGAGTTGGTTAATTACCGTCATGATTTGTGTGTGTGTGTGTGTATGATCAAGCTCTGATTTGCTTGTGTAGATTCATCCCTAGAGCTTCCTGGAAATAACATGGGCATGATGCTGCAGATGGAAGTGCAAACGAGACTATATGAACAATTAGAGGCGAGATATAGACAGTTGGTTAATATTATCAAACTCACAATTCTTCGTACGTTATCGGTATTGTTAATGCGATAGGTGCAAAAAACACTTCAAACGAGGATCGAAGCGCATGAGAAGTACATGCAAAGCATGTTGGAGAGAGCATGTCAAACCCTCGCCCCAGCAAGCATGATGAACACTACTGCTGATACGTTGGCCAAGGAGTCTACTTCTTCCATGAGCTTGCTCTACCTAGACGCCTCTGGAGACCAGTTTGATCACCATCATTTGGATCAGATTGAGACTGCAGTAATTTCAGCAGCTGGTCGTTGTCACAATGGAAGCTTCAGCGATAGAGATTCAGCGAGTTAAGAACTAGCTTTTCTTATGGGTGAGGTTTCTTAGGTTATTTTATTGCGAGTCATCACTAGACTACTGCAATTGTTGGCTGTATATCACAGTACTTAATTTGTTGTTAAAGATATACATCTGGATTTTGTTTGTATGCCCATGTTTGGTGTCAGATCATTAATTCGATAATTACTTGTGTTCCCAAGAGTTAGATTATTGAATTAGATGATTGAACAATTGAACTAAATTCAGCATTCAAAGATACTTCTTTCCGTGTTCCCTTTGGCTTAATTTATTGTAGGCAAAGGAGAGCTCCAACTGAAAGAGAAGAGATTTAAAGCGTGAAAGGAGGAAAGAGGCAGGTTAATTCATGAGGAAGCTTCTCTGAGAGGAGAGGAATGGCAAAAGCAATGGCTGGTCGTAAGATGTTGGATACTGTGCCATTCTTTGGGCCATAACAAAAAATTAAGAACGAGAAGAAAATTAAAGGAAAAGAAAAGGCAGCTGGTTAACAGATCAGCAGCATCAGGCTTAGGATAATCAAGAGAGAAAGTGACAAGAAAACAGAGCTGCACCTTTGATTCCAGTGTACAATAATATTACATTTACAGCACATTACAGTGAAATGAAACCTCGTGGAATAGTTAGCTCCATTCCATTATTCTGTGGAAACAAAAACAGTGACGAAAAGATAGAAAGAAAAAGCATGCCAGAGGTTTCCAAACACTTGATAGATCTGTGCTTCGTGTAGCTGATAGGTCAAACATTCAGCTTTACACCTGCATCGCCAGATTTCTCTGTTCTCTTTTCTCTTTTGAACTATGCAAAAACTCGTAGGAGAATGGCTTTCTCAGAGTGGTGAATTACAGGATGCCTAAATCTGTGCAATGAAGGTCGGCGTTCATGAGATGCGCCGGTTGCAACTGAAATCGCATGGTGCAGACTCTCAATGCCTCATCCTCCGACCATCAGGAACTTCACTTGGACAGGCAGTGGCTAGCTGCAGTACTTCCGGCCGCTAGACCTGTAACAGCATGCAGAATATAGGCGAACACCATTCACCTGTGATATGGTTTGTTAGTCTGACATGACAAAAAGGGTCAATAACCGATCTGAGCTAGCATCCGATCTGGTATGTCAATGGTCAATAGTCAAATCATATTTTGACTGGCCCCCAATAACGCCTCGGACGAACCAATTACCGTAACATTTGGCCCGGACACTCTCATTCGGCCTGGCCCATTAGTCAGCTCGGCCACATGCTCTCACAGCTCGGTCGTTCAATTACACAGCTCAGTCACATGCTCTCATAGCTCGGCCGCTCAGTTACACAGTTCGGTCACATGCTCTCATAGCTCGGCCACATGCTTTCATAGCTCGGCTGCTCAGTTACACAGCTCGACCACATGCTCTCATAGTTCGGTCGCTCAGTTATACAGTTCGCCACATGCTCTCACAGCTTGAGCTGTTCAGTTGTGCACCTCACAGTTCGGCCACATGCTCTCACTGCTCGGCCACTCAGTTATGCATCTCCGCCACATGCTCTCACAACTCGACCGCTCAGTTAGGCGTCTCGGCTATTCGGCCCCATGCTCAGTCAACTCGGACTCAGCTCTTCGACCTCAGACTCAGTCAACTCAGTCATATAACTCGGCCACATGCTCACACTACTCGGACTCAGCTCTTCGACCATATGCTCATACCGTCTCTGCCACATGCTCCTACAGCTCGGCCACTCAGTTATACAATTCGGCTACTCGCTCCTAAACGGTCCAACCCATCTCCTCGGCTCAAGATCAGTCTCTCTTTCAACCACCTTTAGTGCTAAAAGACAACCAAGCGTGTAAACTCTGTCAAAAGGATAAGGACGGTTACTAGGTTTCCAATCTAGTCTCTTGGATTCCCGCGTCACTTATACCTCACAGCCATCAGATGAGAATAATCAACTCTGCAAAGCTGTTAGGTGGTTGAAAATCGTCAAAGATGGTGCCTTTAATGACGCATCACCAACTCATTTGACAGTAGATCATAAAATTTATTTCCTAAACATTATACAAATTGCTCCTCTCACAGAGGAAACGTTTCCTTCAACCATTATATAAGCCTCTTCACAGGTATGAAGAGCTCTCTGGAATTCTCTATAATTTTCATACTACTTCTACTTCTCTCGTGTTCTCTGCTGACTTGAACGTCAGAATGGTCTGCCGAAAATCCCCGATGCCTCGCTGACCCCTTTGCTCAGCTCCTTCTTTTCAGGTTTCTTTGTCGGCAAGGCCTACAAAGGTTGAGATAACATATTCTTGATAATAATAATTTAACCATCCATGACATCCAGCCAGAACAATCTGTAATAGCAGCAATCTGGACGATCGATGTGCTCCTGAGACAATAAGGAATGGTACTTGTGATTTTGAACTGAAAGGTAACCAACTGAAAGAACTTTTCCACTAGCTGCCAAGGCCCAAGACAACAATATAGCAACTTGTGATTTGTTTGCAGTTTTTTTTTTTTTTTTTTGTAAGTACGTCTGTAGGATACTAACATAGTTCATCAGAACAAACATACTAAAATCCCACTGTTTTTAATAATAATTCCAGGAGCAAATCATCAAACAAACAGCATCAGTTCTAATGTCTAATCCCATTACAACACAATCACAATCTGAGCATCAAATGATCCAGCAGCAAATGACAAGGTCTTTGTTAAAATGACACCGCGATAGATAACGCACTTCTCCCTCCTACAACGGGCGGTAAGGAGCGTATCCAGGCAGCGACTTGACACTGTTCACTATCTGGCTGCACCTAACCATGAGGCTCACCATCTGCTTCGCCAAGTCCTTGTTCGCGATTGGTCTTCCCTCCGCACGGCCATGGACCACCCGGTTGGTCGCCAGCTGCTGTAATGGAGCCAGTGGTGGTGGTGGAAATGAAGCAGCATCCATGGTTCTTAAGAGCGGGCGAGATAGAAGCGGTGGTGGCGGGATAGTAGGGGGTTCTGTGGTCTTACTGATGACGAGCTCTGGAGGATGCGATGGCGGCGGCTCCGGCTTTCCGTCGACGTTGTCTAACATGAATTTTACACGCACCGCCTCTCTGCCACTGCTCGGAGCAGCATCTTCGCCGGGTTTCTTCAGAATGGATTTGAGCTGCCAACTTGGCTTCTGGTTCGGATTGATTAGCGGCCTCGAGGCGGTGATGCCGCTGCTCGCGCTGTTTCCGGGTCCGAACTGAGCACCTTCGGCGGGGCGGGATTCCTGTGTCTGCCAGCCGGCGTCAGCGAACGGCTCCGGCGCCTGGGTGTCGGCGTCGCGGAGATGGAAAGAAACCTTCAGCTGGCCAAACATCTTGTTTTCCCGCGCGTACTTGAGCGCGGCTTCTGCGTCGGACTTGAACTTGTAGACCACTTTGCAGGTGTAGGATTGCCAGTACACGCGGAAGCTGGAGAGCTCGAGGGGCCCGAACCGGGCGAATCTTGCCTTCAATGAGGCGATGGACGGCAGCGTCGTCTGTGGCGGAAACTTCAGCACGAGAGCGGTCGGAGAGGACACGCGAAGTTCTCGATTCTTGATAGGTTCCGCTGCCTTGGCGTTGCAAGGCTTCGCTGACGCAGTAGGGGCCGATGTTGATGATAAAGAAGCAGCGATCACCGTGGATGAAGTGCCGGCTTCGTTCTGCCCGACGGGTCCTTTCCGGCTGATGACCGCCTTCTTTTCACCGACCAAAACCTTGACCATGTCCATCTTCTTCTGCTTCTTCACGTTCATTTCCTCCAGGCGATCAGATGTGGTACGTTTCCGTCCGGCGATTGGAGGGCTAAAACCGGGCTTCGGTGGCTTGGTGGCGACAGGTGGCTCCCTGCCCACTTTGGCTGGCTTCGCCGGAGCAATCTCGGAGGATTCAGCAATAGCCTCCAGCGGCAATCGTGGAGGTTTGGCAGCTTGGACCTTAGCGGCTTCTGCCTCGGCGGGAGACGGAAGGACAAAGCTTTTTTTATACACCAACGACCGGAACTTGAGGAAGGCATGGAGCACAGCCGCTGGGACGTCTCGTTCGAAGCCATAGTACGGATCAAGCGCGAGCTCTCGCAGGTCGCCCACCAGATCAGGGAGCTGCAGATTGCGGGAGCTCAAGTCGACCTGCGGAAGCCGAAGGGCAGACAGAAAGGGCTCAGCTATCTTCGGCTGCTCGGGCCCGACGCTAACAAAAGTGGAGGCCGACTTCCCATCAAGCTCCTCAACCTTCACCCTCTTTAAACTACCAGCCGATAGCAGGCCGGTCTCATTGCTCCGTTCTTTGTTCTCCTTCTTCTTAGTTTTCATGATTTCACCGGCGGCATCAGGTATGGAGATGCCACCATCTTCACGCGGGCGCTTTTTGATCTTCTTCTTCGTTGGAATTCCACAGGCGACGACGACACCCCCCGGCTTCCATGCGTCCAATGGCCGAGCCAACACGGCCCCATCTTTAACATCAGCAACTGCGCTGGACACAGGAGGATCCGTTCGAGGAGCAGTAGCTACAGGAACATCCACCGCCGACGGCGAAGGTTTCCGCTCCGACACTCGCGTCTCTGCAAGCGGAGCAGGAGAGGCTTGCCGCGCTGGCTTGTCGTCGGCGAAATCAGCGGGAGGTCTCTTCTGAAGCACGTAGTCTCCAGCAGCGGCGGCATCCTGCACTGCAGTTGTCGGGCGGGGAGGGGACGGCTGTGGGGCGGTGGGGAAGATGTTCTGGAAGCTGCTGAAGGGTTGGATAGGAGAGGGGAAGTCCAGCGGCGTAAGCTTGGACGGGCCAGTGACGGTGGCGCCGGAGAAGGGCAGCTGCGGATCCCTCCGCTTAAGCACGTATTTGTCCTTGGCGGACGAGAGCTTGTGAGGGAGGGCATGGGAGGAGCTTTTCGTGTGGCGGCGGAGCTCAGGCATAACCAGTTGACCGCTAAGAGGTGCCGCTGCGTAGAATCATTATAAATAAAAAAATAAATAAAGGCTACGAGAATATAATCCAGACATTAAATTATAATAAAGAAATTATTTAATAAATAAACAAATAACATCTAGTGAAAATAATTATCAAAATGTATATCATCACAATTGTTTTTTTTTTTTTGGTCTGCATAGAAAATTACGGAAGGGCAGTTAAGCAAAAGACATGAAACAGGATTAAAGCCCCCTCATGGTATTTAATATGTACGATTTTTTAAAATATAATTATAATCAATGAAATTAATTATCAAATGACATTAGATCTTCATATTAAAATCATAAAGTGAATAAAGATATCCTATTATATTAAACAAAATATGTCTAATTAGTTTGAATTTGGTTAAAAGAATCATTGGTAAATCAATACCCCCAACGTGGCAATGTGGATTATATCTATTTAACTTTTTTCAAAACACATCTTTATAATAATTATTATTAATAACGACTCTATTATTAAACATCTAAATACACATTTGAGTATGATAGATGTATCTTTTCTAGTATTATTGCCACTCATCACAAGCTAAATTGAGATTTATCCTATGTTTACTTCAAACGATGGAACAGAAAAGAGAAGGGAAGAAATTTAAAGTGGGGGAAAAAATAGCTAGAAAAAGGAGAGGGAAAGAAATTAGGAAGAACAAAAATATAACTCTGCACGAGATGTCAGGACCGTGTAAGGGGTCATTGCACATGGCCTCACGAAGCAACCTAGTGAGGTTGTCGCACTAATCACACGAGGTGACCTCGCAAGCCGCCGCACTAACCGCACGAGAAGACCTTACATGAGATCACTACTCGTAGTCATTCAGAGTCATCATTCACAGTCACATATGAAACTTCGACTAAATCCATCTACCCATTAAGTAAATTTAAGAATGAAAAAGCAATTCATCCTTTTTTTATTTTTTACAAAGTAAATAGAGAAAGCATTTTATCATGAATTTTTTATAATTTTTATTTTCATCCTCCTAAATAAACAAGGCCATAAAAATAAGGATTGGACTCTTTCTATGAAATATAATTACCCTCCTCAATACTTACAATTTATTAACAATCGTTTCTAGGATACTATAGTTTTCTATCAAAAATAGAAACACTTCAAATTTTAAATCCTGAAACTTTTAAAGGCTTAAAACAAGGATTAAGGAGGAAAAGAGCTCAAAAGGAGGGAATTCCAAGTTAAGTTGAACGTTATTGGGCAAAAGTGAAATGGATACCCCTTTTCTATGGAATCGTCCAAGAATATCCTATATTGATTTTTTATCAAAAAGATATTATATCCTCTTATAAAATAATACAACGGTTCTATAATACTATTTTCATTATTATCCTATCTCCCATCTAAATTAGACATTATAATAGTTACAAAACCGTAGCTGCTACAACTGTACAGCAACTACGAAGTAGCTGCTCCAATATGAAAAAAAATTAAAGATTAAAATTAATTAGAATCTCTGAAAAATATTTAAACGATGTTTTTTGAATCTGAAATTAGACCGTTACGAATTCCACCTCGTAACTAATTATAGATTTCTGAACGAACTTCAATTTGATATATTATGCATCCTATGATTCAACCTGATCTAAAGTTATCACCTCTCAAAATTTAAAATTTAACATTCACGTTGTAGCAACTACGACTGTAGCAGCTATGATTTACATTAAGAGTGTAAACAAGTCAAGCTCCTTGCAAGCTATTTGAATCTCGGTTCAAAAATAGTTCATTTGAATTCGTTCGATTAAGTTAACGAATGGAGCTCGAGTCTGATTTGGAACTCAAAAATAATATCGAACCGAGCTCGAGCGTAACAGTATTTCATTTGTGAACTTGCGAACATGTTTGTTAAGAGGCTCACGAACATGTGTGTGTGTGTGTATATATATATATATATATATATATATATATATATATATATATATATATATATATATATATATTTGATATACTGCACGACGAAAAAAACGCGATCCCGTGCGCGATCGATCCACGCCGTCCACGCCCGATCGCGATCAACAGCAGCCATCCAAAAATCGCGATTGCACAGTGTTTCTCCTCGGACCTTCGCCGCTTCCCGGCGTCTGTTCATCGCCGTCCGACCACCGATTGCCGCCGGACCGGACCCGTTGGAACCGCAACTCACCGGCGGTCCGGCGGGTGCCAGAGTCCGACCCCGATTCGGCCGAAATCGGCCCCCAGACACTGTTGGCCCATTTCGATCGATGGCCGGAATCCGACCGGATTCCGACCGAAATCGACCACCAGCGCGTCCTCTGTTTCGGCCGAGGAAGGGCCGAAATCTGGTGCCGATGTGTGCGCCGTCGAGTTGCGCTTCCAACGAGCCCGGGATGGTGGCCGGCGGTGATCGGACGGCGACGAACGACGACGAACGGCGGCGATGAACAGCGAAAGGTCGGCTGGTCGCGCACCGACGTCGGGTTTTATATTTCACGCAGTTTATATCAGACCTATATATATATATATATATATATATTACATGAATTATAAATATTATATATTAACGAACTAAGTTCAAACTTTAATCGTTCGCGAACTATTTAATTTCATTACGAACCAAGCTCGAACTTAAGAATTAAAGCTCAAAACAAATTCAAACCGAACTCGAACTTAGGAAAAATGAACCGAACTCAAGCTCGAACCTCTTACTGTTCAGCTCAGCTTGGTTCGATTACACTCTTAATTTACATTAACATTCAAGCTCAATTTGTCTTTAAAAAAATTTACATATTGTAGCAATTAAAAAAATTTAACTGCTACAACTATATAGCAATTACAATTTTTATAACTATTATAATGCATCTAATCAATTCAAGATTTAGACGAAAAATATAGACAGAATAATATAAAAATAATATTAGAAGATAATTATATTATTTTACAAAGAATGAGATATCTTTTTTATAAAAAAAATAATATGAATATCTTTGGACGATTCTATAAAAAAAAAATAGATAACCCTTCTGACTTTTACTTAAAGTTATTTAAGTAAGAAGAAGTGAAGTTTTTATTAATAAGGTGAAAGATTTCTTTAAAGAAGTGAACAGGCAAAATTTTTACGAGTGCGTCTTTTCCTTAAAATCTCCCTTAAGGAATGAAATACCCAAACACACGGTGCATCCAATTGGCTGTTCTGCGAGATCCCTATTAATTGTTCTGATCCACATTGTAATGCATGAACCAGTCATCACTGTTTGCCAAACCCTTGTTCGCTATGGCCACATGCATGCATACGATTCCAAGGCACGTTGTGAGACCACACTAACTATTCAAAACTATCCAAAGAGCCCATTTGATTAAGCTAAACCAACCTCAGCATCCTCTTAATTAAAATAGTTATCCACGCCCCTATTTGAAATTATTTTTTATTCCATAACTCTATTCATAAATAAAGACTAGTAAATCAAAGTATCTATCAAAACAAATATTATGCAGTGAAAATTATTACAAATGCCTAGTTTTCTATAATCTACATGTGAAACCACATTGAAACCACTCTACTATGACAGGCATTGTGCATAGATTCCAAACTAAACTTTAAAATGATATTAAAAATTATAAAGTAAAAAACAACAATAATAATATCCAATTTAAACTAATTGAATGGACCTAATGAAGATATTTGTATCTGCTGTGGAAATTATAAATTAAATAAAATAAATCACTTAAACTAAATAAGAATATATGGTTGAAAAAAAATAAACACTAACAAAGTAACTGAAAACATTTATAATTTAATATTAAAATATATTTTTAAAAATATGACATGTACATGTTTAAACTCAATAAAAATATTTACTAAAACTAAACAGTGGCATGTAAAGCCGATGGAAAAATCGTATAAGAAACTGACACATTAATAAAAGAGGTTTAATATCCATATACAACATATGTCTTGCACAGGAGGAGCCTTTCACCAGATTAGGGGCGAAGGCCTACCCTTACGTCCTCCAAAGCCATAGGTCGCACCAGTGGCCAAGGAACCAGCCTGCAACATGACATTGCTGATTTGAAAATAGGTAAATAGTTAGTATTCTATAGGAAAATTTGCACTATCCAATCTGCATAAACCCCCAAAAATGAAAAAATAAATAAATAAATAGTCAAAGTACAAAAGCATTCAATGAAACGGTAAGTTGATAGAGTTATATTATTAGAAATACGCTAATAAGCTGGAGAGAAGAAAGCAAAGATATAGTCGACCACTATATAAGACTTAGATATGACAATGTAATTTGGCATAGAGTGTTATAATGTTGAAGGCCAATAAAACACAAAAGCAACCCATGGGTTGTAGAGTAGAACTGGCAATTCATACCTATTTATCTTGACGACGACTCACTCATGTGTAATCAACCTAAACAGGTCGGATTCAGCTAAGATTTATCATTAAGTCAAATATTTGCTACTCATTTATCTTAATGTACATGGTCACCCCTCCCTCATGTATTCGTCTCTCTCCATGCATGGCTCACATCTCTCTCATCGTCAATTGCCGTAAGCTATTATCAGCTTTCATCTCACCACAATTAGTAGTCCAATGCCTTCCCCATCACTACCGCAATTTCTTTGATCTCACTAGTGACCTGCGTGCCAAACTCTCATATCTCATCAACTCCTTCTCAACTCCACTTGGGAAGGTATAAAAATATGGCTTCTAATTAAAATTTCACTGTGCTTTTCTCATGAAAAGCTTGCCAGTAATTCATCCACTTATCAAGGGGAATGACAACTTTGAATAGTTAAATATTTGAACATTAGTGAAAACCCCCTGGTGAAGGATAGAGCAAAGGTGGCTGTGAAAAAGAGCCAGTGGATTAGTATCTTCGCTGAAAAGGGATACTTGTGTTAAAAATTAAAGATCCTTATGGATTAAAGAACCTGAACATGTTATTAATAATCATTCAAGTTTATTTGATATAGATTAAGGTGATTAATTCCATCTAGTTAAAATTGGGTCACATCAAGATAACTGGGCCTTCAACTCCAAAATGCCTTAAAATCTAAATTAACAGATACGAAGGTTGAGAAAATTTTACCGACATCTATCATAAATTTACTCCATGTCTACATTACACTACCTGATGTATGGAGAAACACTTGGATACAAATGTTCTTGTTAGGCTTTTCACTTCTTTATTTTTAATAATTCAGATCCAGCTCTTCGAGCCGATTAATCTTAGAAGTGATTGGCCCGATCCCATGAAAATTTTCCATCGATCACCAAGATAAATCAGAAAGTGCGAACAGCTTATCGCTCCGCAACTAGCGTTCCAAGATTATCTTCCCACAGAGGAAATTAATCCGTAGTACACCGTAGTTAGGAATTGATCCGTGGATGCCTAATTAACTACAAAAACACTTTCCCGTTACACAGTGTAACCCCGGGGCTTGTTAGGCTTTTCACGATTTTTGCAACTGAGACTTAAATGCAAAGATTATTAATGTCCTAGCTAAGAAATTATTCAAACCAATTTATTCAAAAAGTTAAAGAAGGCCCCAAATCCCAATCTATACAAATTTCTATGATCCTACATTCAAATGTTTGTCAAGCTTGTCCGCAAACTCATAATTTCAAAACATTTTGGTGGGTGACATAAAAGTTGTTAGGGTGCATTTGGTTGAGGATTATCGTTGATAACCTTAGTTATCCGTCAAAAGTTATCAATGAAAACCTTGTTCGGTTTAGGTAATTAACAATTCCCCAATAATGAAGAATAACCATCACGTTAGCAAACATCATGAAAAAGGGGCATAACTCTGGAATGCGATTACCTCCTCTTCGTAAGGTTTTCCTCCATTCTGCGTTATCAGTGCCTTGTTCCCATCTCGGTGACGCCTCTCCCTCACCCGATCTGCACCACCACCGCCTCCTCCTATCCTTTGCTTTTTACTGCCTCCCCAACCGACTCCTCTCCCTTCACCCTCCTCCGTCGGTGTTCCCCCTCGACCGATCTTTGTCGCCCCTCCTTCAAGATCCGACGGACGGGTGGGACATGATCGTCGAGGTGCCGACCGCCTTGGACCCGTCTTCGATGATGGGCGTTAGCACCGCCCACAACAAGAATGTTGGGTTGCAAGGGTGCAAACATAGTCCCACATCTAAAACACATGGGAAAGATCATGAGTTTAAAAGGATGGAAAGTATCTTCATTGGCATGAGACCTTTTGGGGAGAGCCCAAGAGCAAAGCCATAAGGGCTTAGGCCCAAAGTGGACAATATCATGCCATTGTAGAGATACAGACATCCTTTAGACCCTACAATTGGTATCAGAGCGAGGCCGCTCTTCACCGGACTAACCGCCGGATGAGCCATGATCTAGATCTAACCATGTGGGGACTCTCGGGAAAAACAAAGGAAGTAGGGGAGGCTCGGACCATGAGGGACATGGCAACCGGACCATGAGGACATGGCAGCCGGACCATGAGAAATGGTAGGGGAGCTTCCAGTGGTCCTTTGTTTGAGGGGGGGATTGTTGGGTTGTAAGGGTGCAAACATAGTCCCACATCTAAAACACATGGGAAAGATCATGGGTTTAAAAGGATGGAAAGTATCTCCATTGGCATGAGGCCTTTTGGGGAGAGCCCAAGAGCAAAGCCATGAGGGCTTAGGCCCAAAGTGGACAATATCATGCACACTTGTACCGCCGCCGTCACACGAAGACTTCTTGCAGCCGATATGCTGCCACAAGGTTCGACGCCGAGAAGAAGTGGCTTGTGGTTAGGCTCCGCAGACAACGACAATGAAGGAAGTGGCGTCGGTGGCTTGCGAGGGAGGCGACCTCAACGGCTTACAGAGGAGGCGGCGTCGACGGCTTGCAGAGGGGAGCAACGAAGGCGAGCGCAGGTGAGAACGGAGTCGAGCACACATGAGAGGAGAAAATGGCACAGCAATTTTCATAACTATAGGTTTTTCTTTTGTCAATTGATTCAATCAACTCCAAACTTAAATAAGATAGTTTAAATAAACTTTTTCAACCACTAATCAAATTATCTCATTAAAATATATATACATTTATTTTAAAATTTAAAATTTATAAATCAATTTTTATTTATTTATTATATATATTATCAACACATTATTAATATTAATATTATTAATTTAATTTATTGTAAAAAATCAAATATAAAATTGATTTAGTTGTAACAATATTTACGGTCAAACCAAGGATAATACAACAACCTAAGATTACTAGATAATTTTTTACATATTGACTGTTTTGAAGCCTATTTAAACTATCCTAGGTTATACACTAAAACTTCCAAACAAACAAATTTTTATTGCATCACCTAGAATTGAACCAAACAACATTAGATTATATTTTATTCCTCATACTCTTGGTTATGCGATTATCTAATAATGACATAACTAAGGTTATGAATGATAACTTGAACCATACACACCATTATAGTATTTGTTCTCCAGGGACTGTAATTTTTTAAATTAATGGACTGATTTGGGAAAATGTCAATTAATACCAAAACTATTTCTTCTTCTCATTCCCGTTCTTTTTATTTCTTACATTCTTCGTGATAGGCAGCGCTGTCACCGCCTCTGTCTCATACAGTTGGTGAGTCTCCACCTCCCTCTCTCTCGCATGTAGAAACCATGACCTCCACCTGGCCCTTTTTCCTTTTTGGTGCTGCTGTACCCTCAGACGTGGAGGGCCAATAGAAGTGGACGACAAGCACCTCTTCTTCCCCTTCCAAGCTCACCTACAATCCCAAGACCCTCACCTCCCTTGCTCACTCAGAAGACACAGGTGATCAAGGAGATGTGACCTATTGGCCACCATTCCAACAGGCAAAAGGCATGAAAGCAAAAGTTCACTTCATTGCAAAGGAAAATAATATGGGGTTGATGCTAAAATTGTTATTGCAGAAATAATATTTAATTCATGTTGACTGTTTTTTAAAGATTGAATGTTTTGTAAAGGATGATGACCTTATATGCAAAGGTATACAGTTTAGAAAAAGTATACAACAATGCACATAGCGAAATAGTAATCAAGAGGGTTATCGGATAATCATATATCAATAGTTGGGATTGTCACAAATGTGAGACAAGGACCTCATAAAAGCTGGAAGAGTTATTGGAATATTCTACTCAAAATATAACATCTTTGACTCAGATGATGATGGATTATATGGTTGTCTTTTAAAAAATAAAGATGTGGATGCCTCAATGCTAAAAGTTGCAATTCAATTGGGTAACAATAGATTTGAGACTGAGCTATCTGGAAATGTTACCATTGAAACAGAAAAGAAATTGGGAAAATTCGTGTAACCTACATTTCCTGCATATTAACCAGGGGACTTCTCCCAGTTGTATGGAGTTGTATTTGTGTCTGAGATAACTCCCAGCATTTTGTATCCAATGATTTTATCTTTGATCATTGAAGTTGTAGTTATGAGTTAGTCTGCATTTATATCATGTGGATTGAGTTCGAAAGTGTACAAGGGTGCATTCTGAGGTTATGCATGTGCCGAATTGCTTAAATCGAATATTTCTTTTTATTTGAAGCGAGTGTTTCCTGCTTGTTTTATTATATTTACCTTGTGCATGCGTTTAATTTATGAAATATATGATATAATTAAAGTTGTTAGATTAAGAGAAATATTTCATAACTGGTTTACTCTTGTTGCTTGATAACACTCCTCATTAATATTTTCATCAAAAGGGCATCCCTAGGATAAAAAAGTCAAAACAACACTCTAGCATGTTTCTCATGCTGAAAATATCTTTATTCCAACATTGTTGTAGCAGTTACGGGATAGCTATTGTAGTAGTTAGGCATAGCTGCAATAGCTAGTATAACATCTTAAGGTAAATCACTTCAACCTAATCAAAATTTCTACATATAGAACATTGTTATAACAAAATAATATTTATTAACTTAATCAAAATTACTTAAAATTAATCAAAATCAAAATCATTCCAAAAATATTGCAATGACTATGACATAACTACTATATTGTTGTAGCAACTATACTAGCGGTTATGTCATGGCTGTTGTATAGAGAATTTTTACCAATTTAGTAAAAAGGATTTTAATATAATAGTGTTCTATGCATAACAATTTTGACCAACTTAAAGCAATTTTACTATATGTTATAGTAACTAATTTAGCACATTGTAACAAGTGTGTCATATAACTACTGCAACAATATTGAAATAAAAATATTTTCGAAATGGAAAATATAATGAGGCATTATTTTGAAATCTTTTGAAAGAGTGCTTTTGACGAACATGATAATGCAGGACGTCCTTTTGATTTTTGCCCAATTACAATATATCGCAATGAAACAACAAATCCGCGGTCTCATAAAGGCTACAATATAAATAGCCAAATATTGGTTGCATCACTTACATAATAGAGTTTCAACTCCGCGGTCTCATAAAGGCTGTGTTATTACTTAGATTGACAAAATAATAAATGCAATACTTATACCATAGAGCTTCAAATCTGTGCTCTAAAGGAACTACTTGAATTACTAAATTAATAAAATAATCAATGTTTCACTTATACCATAAGAAAACAAATGAATTATTTATATTATAGACCATTGGCTTTACAATCAAGAAGAATCCTTTGGTTGTTTTGTGTGTTTGTACGCTTTGACTATTTTACATGAGATACCGTTCTCGCTAAGTGAATTGTGGGTTATTCACTATTTATTTTATGACATGTATTCTAAGTTTGATTGCAGATCGTTCACCCTTTATGTATTTACATGATGTCTTTTATATTAGATGGATTGCGAGTCATTTGCCTATATATATATATATATATATATATATATATATATATATATATATATATATATATGATGCATCTTTACGGACTGGATTGTTGGTCATTCACTATATATGTTTATAATGTATCCTTTCCAAATAGACTAAGGTTGTTTGCCCATTTGCCGCTATATAATGTGTATAACATATTCCTTGATAAAAAATAATAAAAAAAAAAGAAATTCGAGAAATGATAAACCATATAAGAGAAAATTTAAGAGACATTTATAAGAGATTAATGTTGAGTGCAGAAAATGATGAACTAAACTATTTGGTATTCATTGGTAATTATTATGAGATATACTATTTTGCATCATACACTAGTCACTTATGTCCTGTTTGTATTTTTAAGCTTATATTCTGAAGCTTTTAATATAAAGGGAAGAAGGGGAATCTTGACACAACAATAAAGTTGATGTCATGTGACCTTGAGGTCACGGGTTCGAATTGTGGAAACAGTCTCTTGCAATATACAAGATAAGGTTGCATACAATAGACCTAATGTGGTCCCGACCCTTCCCCGGGACCGTTTGAATTGTGGAAACAATCTCTTGCAATATACAAGGTAAAGTTGCATACAATAGACCTAATGTGGTCCCGACCTTTCTCCGGGACCCAGCACTGAGAGAGCTTCGTGCACCGAGCTGTCATTTATTCTGAAGTTTTTAACATGCACATTATTTGCTAAGATTTATACATAGTATTGTGGAATTTCTTTAGATATATGCATTTGTTAGTTTGGTTGGCATTTGTCTATATTTTTGCTTTGACATTATTGTAGTCTAAGTACAACGAGCAAAGCTAGATTCAGAACCAGCCTAACTCATGCTAAGCATAACAAAACCTAAGTTAATTTTCACACTAAATGCTTCAATATAACTAGAAGTTTACTATGCATATCCAAAATCAAGTTGAAAAACTATCGAAGTTATCATAAAATTTAAAACTAAAGCTCAACCTATTATATGTGCACATGTTTTATAATCCATAAAGATTTGTTTTATAATAGGAGATGAGTTTAACAGGTAAATAGATATTCTTGTTCTACTTAAATAGTTGTAAGGAGTTTCCTCTAGAACTACAGCAGAGCTAATCCATGTAATCTATAATAAGGATGCAAATATTAGTAAAAATAAACAAAAAAAGCCATTACGATGAAACATTAAAACTAGGGGTTCTAAATATTTGCAACTAGTTGACACAAGTTACAACAAGCAATAAAAATGTGTAAATGAATTATATTGTCAAGCAAACATAAAGGAAACAAGGACTATAGGAGTAAGATAATGGCATATTATTATCATAGACTTTAACCAAAATGATATGCCACAAACATGTAGAGCATAAGCTAGAACCTCTAGTTTCTGCTACATTAATTATAGTACTCAATTAGCCAACATCAAAAATAAATAATCATTCCAAATCCATTTTTGTCATAAATTCTTTTATATATAATATTATTTGACGTTGAAGAATACATACAAAATGGTTAAAATAGAAAAGAGTGTCAAGTATTCTTTGTGATCATAAAATACCTCTAAATTTGAAAAGGAAGTTCCACAAAATGACGATTAGACTAGCTATGTTATATGGAGTTGAATGTTAAACTATTACTCGAGAACATAAGCAAAAGATAAAAGTTATAGAGATGAAGATGTTATATATTAACAAGTAAACATACAGGAAACAAGACTATAGGAGTAAGATAGTGACATATTATTATCGTAGACTTCAACCAAAATGATATGCCACAAACATATAGAGCATAAGCTAGAACCTCTAGTTTTTTGTTACATTAATTATAGTGGTCAATTAGCCAACATCAAAAATAATAATTATTCCACTTCCATTTTTGTCATAAATTCTTTTATATATAATATTATTTGATGTTAAAGAATAAAGACAGGATGATTCAAATGGACGAGAGCGTCAGATGTTCTTTATAATTATAAAGCATCTCTAAAACTTAAAAGGAATACAAAATGATGATTAGACATGTTATGTTATTTGGAGTTGAATGCTAAGCTATAATTCAAGAACATGAGCAAAAGATGAGAGTTGCAAAGATGAAGATGTTAAGGTAAATGTGCAAACATATCAGAATGGACAAGAAAAGAAATGAAAACATTAAAGAGAAAGTCGGAATTACACTTATCGAAGAAAACTTCGAAAGACACGTTTAAGATAATATAGACATATACTTAGACGACTAATAAATGCTCCAATTAAATGATATGAAACTATAACAAATATGTACATCAAACGAGGAAGAGGAAGACCAAAAAAGACTTGATTAACAACGATAAAATAAGATAAAATTTTATTTCAATATAGATGATAATATAGTACAGGAGGATGGGAGGAACGGCAACGAGCACGGTTTTCTCGTCACCTACTGGTATTAACAGAAGAAACTGATGAAGAATGGGTCAACCCATTCGCGGAAGGTGGTGGGTATGATACTGACAACTATTTTTCTGCAAGTTCAAGTTCTATTTTTGATGCAGATGAAGAGACTTTAGCTAATCTGGAACTTGAAGGAGGACTAGAAATGGATTATCCGATCATGAAACCTGCCGAGAAGATTTTTGCATCATCATCATCGGCAATCTCCACATATAATCCACCAACAGATATAATGATGGGGCCACCACAGTACGAGCCTAATGGCGTAAAATGATTCATATAACCGACTCCACCTGGCGGGATAAGACTTGGTTGTTGTTGTTATTGTTGTATTGTTTGGCATTAAAGAAATAAGGACATCAAAGAGTGAAAACTGCTTGACTAAGGTTGTGATTCTTTAACAAGATTTCTTAGGACTATCAAGAGTTCGCAAGAATGAATAATTGCATTTTGTAGATTATTGTTTGAGAAAGTTATAGAACCAAAAATTTAGCATTTTATTACTGACTTAATACGGTCATTTCCCTCAATTGTAACCACATTCTATCCAAGTATTCCATGACATGCCAGGTCAAGAGAGTGTAGCTTATAAGGAAACATAAACAAGAAAGAATGACAGTAAGAGCAAGATAACGAATGAAAATGCACATCCATGATGGTCATCTACCAAATCCCAAAACCTTCTAATAAAACCCAAGAGAAGGAAACGTACATATAGGTTAATTGGTTTGCAAATGATTGATTGTGCTAGTATGATGCAATTATACAAATTTAAATACTGATCATTTCCCACTAACAACGTAAAAGCACGGTAACAGAAAGGCATGCAATGATTAATACCTCGAGGGGAAAATCTTTCTGGATGATCTGACACAACCCTAGTCAGTGGAGATGACCCTACTGGCTCCACCCCAAATGCTTGTGTATATGTCTCATCGAACTCCTCGAAGACAGCCCGCCGGTAAGCAACCAACATTTCCATTTTCTTAACCAAATCTATAGCGGGACCATCTGCCAAAGGGCATACAGCCATCTGCTTCACATAGGAGAGCACCTGGTCAGGCACAAACTTGTTCCTGGCTTCTTCTATCTGCTTTGATGAGTAAATACCCCCTGGTTCAAATCCTGGAACATCAACATGAAAGTAACCTAGGACACGAGCAGGCCTGAAGTTGAATTTGTTCCTACAATAACAAGTCAGAGCAAGAGCCTCCCTCCTGCTTCTCTCGTCGGTTGCCTCTTCCACCGCATTGACAAAAGGCTGCAAGGTGGTCTGCTTAGATTTCTCCTCGTAGTGGGGATCAAAGGCGATGAGCTCAGCAGGGTCAAACCATCCGTAGCTGTTATCCCCAAAGAAGGCGACCAATAGATGACGGTCTCTTTTTGTCCTCCGTACTGAAGACAAAGCAAAAGCCTCACTGAATATCTGGCCAGGCCACCATGGGTGTGATTTCACCTTCCCCCACACCATGTCACCCACTTCGAACCTGTTCGTCCAGTTTCCAACTACCCCGTGGAGATCCCTAACCCCATCGGAAGACCCGGCCGCGTCAGAAAGATTATCGTACTCCCAAACCCTACTTTCTGCAACAGAAAATTCAGCTAAGCCATCGACGCTAGAAGAGAGACTCCTCACAGTATGAGATTCAGAAATTATACCTGAGACTATTACTACCTCACTCCCATGAGCGTCCATGGGAGATCCAGACATGCCCGCTTCTTCACGTTCTAAGACAACGCCATCGGCCTCCTTGATGAGCTCCAACGAATCGAGTTCCATGAAAACCCTAGATTCACCAAATCGGTGGCCAAATCCATGCCCATTAGCAGTTTCTTCGTGGCCAGCCACTGGTCCTTCTCGCGAATTGCCGGCAATGAAGTACCGATTGGCGAGACCGCTATCGATCTTGACCTCAGTGACAATGGAAGCCATGGCGATATCAGCAGAGAGAGAAACAAAGTGCTAGGAATTGAGTGATTCACCCAACGGTGAATGACTCCAGGCGCAGTAGAACAATGACAAACCCTGAATCGAGCTCTAAAGCATCAGAAATCCCTAACGCGCGAAGCGAAACGAGAGAGAGGCACGAACGGGAAAATGAGTGGGCGGCCGCGGCGAGGAATCGCAATTGTTATATGCGACGCGGCCGGGAAAATAGAACGGAAACGCAAAACCATGAGCCGGTAGTATCGTCGTACGGTCATCTGGGCATCCAACGGTTATTAAAGGCATCCAACGGTTATTAAAAAATAATTTAAACCTTATCATTAACCACGTGAATTAATGGGAAAAAAAACGCATGCATTAGTTAGTATTTTGAAAACTCCGAACTAAAATATTCGGTAAAATTTTATAACATTTTTTAATTAAAACTATTTTAAGTTAATTTTTAGCAAAATTATAGTTTTAAGTTAAAATTAAAATATTATATGTGTATGTAAAATATATATATATATATACTTTTTAAAATACAAATTAAAAAGAGTCATGCCTAATTGCCTATATTATATTTTTGATATAGCCAAACTAAAAGAATAGAGTTTGTTTAATAGAAAAATTAATCATATTTTTAGTAATTTATATTATTTTGTTATTTAACAACCATATTCAAAATTAAATAAATTTATATTATTTGGAATTCATTAAAATATGCTTAGATTAAATTTTTTAAAGCACGT
Organism: Curcuma longa; assembly: GCF_044706935.1. Taxonomy (NCBI): domain Eukaryota; kingdom Viridiplantae; phylum Streptophyta; class Magnoliopsida; order Zingiberales; family Zingiberaceae; genus Curcuma; species Curcuma longa. The sequence continues at coordinate 64,416 of NW_027429876.1, read as the reverse complement.
TAAAATTAAATTTCTAAAATTTAATTTAATTTTATAAACTAATGTCTCCGAAATATATAAAATTTATGTATCAAATAGCTTTTATTTCTTTTTTTTTACATTAAAAATGTTTCAGGTAGTAGTTGCCATTTATTTATATGTAGGTATCAGAATCAGATCCCCTTAAATTTGCTTAATTATTATTTTTACTGTAATATTTTTTTAATTAAAATTATTATAATATAGAGTAAAAACGCTCAAAATAATGTTGGTCTAATCAAATTGCTCTAATATTAATTAAAGCCATTATAATATTAGCTAAGATTATTTTAACTCGATAAAAAATTGCTCCAATTTAATTTAATTTTTATTTTTGAGATGAAAAATAAAATGTGAGTGTCTTTTTTATTTTTTTCACATGTGGTGTGGTTTTGACGACAATGAAAATCAAAGGGCCTTCTTGATGTTTTACCAAAAAAAACTCTTCTACCTACCAAACAAAATTGAAGAAAAAGTGTTTAATTTGTCTTTTTTTTTATTGATTGTTTAAGATTTAACGAAATAAAATTGTAGTTCAATTTCTATTTTATAAATCTATCACTCGATTATGTGAGGCAATAAAAGTCAAAAATAAAATAAAATAAATAGAGTAACTATTCTAGTGTTTTCCAATTTTGATTTGCCTATCTCGATATTTGATAATGCTTACGGACGGACAGAAATAGTAAGAGGCTTGAACTTTGAGATTGTCGGCCTTTCAATGCGGAAGGGATGAGCTTTGATTAATAAAAATTATATATATATAATAAATTTTTTAATGATGGATTAAAGCCAGGACAACCCTAAGCAACATGAGTTTCAAAACCTACAATTGTTCACAATAAAAAAAAACTCATAACTATTTATTAGGGCTTTATCTTTGGCCATGAAAATTTAATGAAGTTATCAAAACCTAAGTTTGAGTGTTTCGGGCAGATACTATATCTGTGGATAATTAAATCAATCGGGTAACGAACTATTGACGTGCACGCTCTTCAAAGACGGTTACTGTCAGATGTATAAAAAAACCTAAAAAGCACTCAAATTAAAAAATACATAGTTACATGACTCTAGTGATAGATTTCGATAAACAATTTCGATGTTCAAATAGGACTTTGTATGATGAAGGAGATTAAAAATTTGAGAAAATTAAAATTTTGTATGTGCATACCTGCATGAGCAATCTTTTATAGAGTTATCAATATCTATTTAAGATATGTTTTGAAATATAGCATTCCAATTTAAAAAGGTTCCAAAACATGTGCTTTGGTTCCGATATACTTGTTCTATTTATTCATATCCTCTGAGATTTTTTTCTCTTTTTCCGGAAGAAACGATTTTAGGGTTTCTTGATATTGCGGGCAAAATCAATTCCTTGGCTCAGTCTGAGACTCAGACGTAGTCAACATAAGAGGCTAAAGTCGAGCACCTAAGACTGAAATGAAGTCAACGCATGAAACTGAACGGACATCGAGGTCAAAACCTAATGTTAGGACCTAAGACGAAGAGGTCAACACACGAGAGCGAGGGACGTTGAGGTTGGGTGAGACTGTAATGAACTTGGCACATGACACCGAGTAAACACTGAAATCGAGGCCTGAGGCCAAATAGAAGTCAAAGTCAAGACTTTTATGCCGAAATTGCTAACGAGCTATATAATTGTCCAATTTTGTCTATCCTAATAGATCCACAATACTCCAGGAGCCACATTCCGCCATATCACTCAGTATATTATATCAGAAATATTTAGTATTTGATTGATCCTTTTTATATTTATTGCATAATTAGAGGATGTGTCATTTTAAGTAGATTAATGAAGCTGTGTTATAATTAAAGCTTGCCTAACTAATTGTCATGCGGATCTAGAACTAGATGCTTTATATATGAATTATAATATTTTGTTATTTTTTATGTAATATATTCTGAGTGAAATTAGTTGTAATTATATCTTATATTACTTTTAAACGCATACTATATTTTTAAGATCAATTGTTTGCATTAAGATAAATACACGTCATTTATCAAATGCTAAATTATCATTTTAATAATAATAAATATATGTTTTTAGTATAAAATATATATTATACTTAATAAACTTTAAAAGGTATGCTAAATTTAATAATTTTTTATATTTAATTGATGTATTATTATTCTTTAATGAATGAGTAACCTTTCAACAAAATTTTATTTTTATAAAAATACGCACCCAACTTTCAAACAATCGTGCAGATCACGTGAGTCAAAGTGTACTCCATGGATGTCAGACCTACCGGTATGGTTTGGGTTAGGGGCCCGCAAGCCCACGAATCTTGGTAGTCTCGGTGGGTCCATCGGTTGAGCTTTCACGGATCGTACGATCGTCAATCTGCGGTAGAGATCTGATCACCGTCCCTCTTATCTTCTCGCTTTCACTTTGTTTTTAATGTTCCATTTCTGCCCTCTTCCGCATACGCTCACTACCCGCAGAAAAAGGGCGGCATTACGTTTATTCGGTTTTTTTTCTTCTTGTTTTTCCAAAATTGGCCCCAATACCGGGCTGGTTTGGGATCGAACTCGTGACCCAAGATTTGTGGTGGGCTTCTTTCTGCTACTTTTATTTTCTAGCCTCGCTCCCCCTTTCTCCCCTCCTTTTTTTTTCTTCCGCCCTTTTCGTCGCCATCCCGTCTCTTCTCCTCGCGTTCGCTCCTCGAAGGTGAGATTTGCTGCCCGTTGTTTCCCTTCGACTTAGGGTTCCATACTTTGAAATTTTAGAGGAGTCTGGCTCGATTAGGAGGATCGGGATTTTTATTTGGGGTGTAGATTATTATTATCATTATTTTTTGCTTATTGATCGGCGTTCTGAGATCCAGCTGACGGTTTTGTTTCTGACCATAGGGCTTGTTGAAGATCGGACGGATTACATTTTGGCTGTCGGATCTTTATTGAAATCCCGAGCTGATGGTCGGATTTGGAAGTTGAGGACGATTTGGAAGCGGCTTCTGGTTGGTATCGACGAACTTGGTTGTTTTTTTTTCCCGCGTCCTTGAAGTGTTTGAGGGACTCGGATTCGAGGCCAATCTTGCCATTTATTGAGCGAGTTTCGGTGATTTGATGCCATCTCTGGCCAATCAGTGAGGGGTCCTCTACGTTGCCGTGGAGGATCCCGTTGCAGGAAGTAATTTGAATTAGGGTGGTCCTTGCTTCTTGTTCTTGAAGAAAAAAGAATTGAATTGTGAGAGGTGGTTGTTTGACCCAAGGTTGGAGATCGCAATTTTGTATAAGAGGTGAAGCTCGAAGCGGGTTAATTTGCCTTGGAGTAGCTGTTTGACTGTTTTGCGCAAAAATGTTTTCTCGGGACGCAGACAATTCGCATGTTGGAGTTGCTGGCGGTGTGTTAGCGACACGGTTTGTGTGGCCTTATGGTGGGAGAAGGGTCTTCGTTACCGGCTCTTTTACAGGGTCAGTCTCACATTGTTTACTTCTCCTTCTGCATTTCATCGCATGAAACGAGTGTACAGTCGTTTCTATGTTTCCATAGTAGTTTCTTTTGTTCTGTTACTTCATTGTTTGTTCTACTCTATGTTTCGACTGTTGGTATTGATTTGCTCTTCTAATCGAGGAATCCTTTTTGTCTAAGAAACAGTATTTTGGAAAAATTCAGGAGTATCAATACTAACTCTGCCAGATTTTTTTTTTAATTTATGATTTTCAGTGTTTTTTACGAAGATAATAAAAAGCGAAAAAATAAATCATTTGTTGCATGCAACAATAGTGCATCTACATGATTTGCTCACTTTAGATTAAGATCCTTTTTCTCCACGGAAGGTAAAAAGCAATTGTGTTGGTTAAATTAAAGAATTCTATGGTTTGCCAAACCATATCCAACAACATTCATTAATTTTCTATTGTCACAGAGTTGGAACTAATTTTTTATTTTAGTAGGATTATCTCATTGCAAAGCTACCTCAGAGATGCTTTGTTAAAAATTCATCTTTTCTCAAGGTGCCTATTCGTGATTGATATGGTAAATAGATTAGTCAAAATGTAAACTTCATTATGTAATATATTACAAGCATCTCAAATTACAAATAGTAGTAGCTCTATCAGCTACAAAAGTTGTTCATGTAATTGATGTAACTACCAAGATGACCTAATAAGTTTGTAATGCATGCATCAGATGGTCCGAGCATATTCCCATGTCTCCTGTGGAGGGTTGTCCTACAGTGTTTCAGGTTATTTGCAGATTGTCACCAGGGTTACATCAGGTATATTTTTGGATTTTCCCTATTTTTTGTTGAATTGTTGTCTAAAAAGCAAACTTTTTTAATAAAATGTTTTATCACCTAGGTGGATATCTTTCGGCCACCTATTCTCGATCTTGATTTATGCAATATTAAAATATGCTTATCTTAATCTATGAAAACTTCGGCATGCATAGATATTCATGTATTGTTTCATCTAGTCCGAGTCTATTGTACCTTTCTGAGTGGACCATTTCTACTTGTATGACTGATTATGTTGCAATTATGTGCTAGGATGTGCTGACTGACTTTTACTTTGTCATGTTAAATGCAGTATAAGTTTTATGTTGATGGTGAGTGGAGGCATGATGAACACCAATCTTTTATGACTGGCATGTATGGAATAGTCAACACTATCAGTATACTTTCTGAGCTTAATCCTTTGGCTGCACTACCAAGCCCTGGGACTCCTAATAACAGAATGGGAATGGATGTTGACAACGAAACATTTCACCATGCAGTATGTTAACTTATTCGAATTTCTTCTTTTCAATGCAATACATTTACAAGTGCAATATTTGACATGCTTGACAATATTGCAACAATTATTTTACTGTTCCTTGTTAACCTGTTAACTATAATAAAACTACATTATGCTGAAAATTAATGCAAAATAACTAGTTTATGTTGAAAACATATGGTGTTTCATAATTTCACCATTTTTTCTGCTAAAAGTGTTGCACATATTAGTAGCAAATGGAGCAAGCATTTACTCTGTGCTCTCAAATACATCATGAATTAATTACTTCACTAATACCATATTGCTATTCACCATCATGTTGGTCATTCAATTGTCTGAACATTACATGACATATTTGCATTGCTCCTATATTGGCATGAGTGTGTTCTGTTCTGAGTTGTGTTTTTTTCTGTCTGGAGCCATTGTGGTGATGCTTATCTGGTCTTGTTCATGAACAGAAAATTTCATCATTAATTGGTTTGTATGGCATAGATGTGCACCTCTATTATTATTATTTCATGGCTTGATGACCTCTATTATTATTATTTTATGTCTTGATGAGTATTTTGGCATCAATCAGGCAGCATCGTCAGAAGGAACCATGCAAGGTGGCGCTATTAGGATTTCGGAGGAGGATATAAAAGCATCCCGCTCTCAGATTTCTATGTTCTTGTCATCACATACAGCTTATGATTTACTTCCTGACTCTGGAAAGGTATAAGCACTTGATGTTTATTTGTCAGCATAAACATGTATTAATATAATGCTGGTGACATTTTACACCATCTAATATTACACAATAATTCAGGTTGTTGTGCTCGATGTTAATTTGCCTGTGAAGCAGGCGTTTCATATTCTCTATGAACAGGTATTTCCTTTGATGTGGATTTATAAATTAACCTGTAGTATTTCTGACTCAAATGCTTTTCAATTTAACATCTAGGACATCTACACCACCTTGTAGTTTTTGTTTGATGTATTTGGACTTGTAACTGATGTCAAAATAGTCCTTGCTATTTCAAGTTAATGCTGAGTCATCATGGTGCTGATTTAATCACATTGCAGAAACAGCAAGGTTATTGAATGTAATTCAGCATTCCTTATTGTTTCGTTTTGGTGCAATCATAATTCCATCTGCTTGCCATGTCAAATCTGCCACTTCAAAATGTGAAGGGTGGCATGTGGAGAATAGATTCTCATAATAACTTGAAATCAATGACCATGGTTGAAAATGTCCGTCTTGTCTGTCATAATCTCATTCCATCTGTTGTCTCAAACCACTAGGTGCATGCTAATGCTAGCTTTTGATATCTGTATTTTTTGCATATCTATATCTTTCAAATGTTTCCATTGTCTTGATTGGAATGGCTTATACTTTGTGTGTTTAGTTTGGAATTTTTTACTTAAGAAAACTTCAATGATTCTATAAAGTTCTTTTATTATTATTATTATTTAATTTTAAAAAGACAGCTATAAATTGTAATTTTACAACTAGATTTGGACCTTTGGGTTGATGCCATATAATTTTCATGTCATATTAATTCTCAGTTTATTATATCTAGTAACTAATAAAGTTTTTTTTGGTTCTCCCTACCTCGCCTTGCACTGCTGACATTTGTGCCTAACCATTGCCATTTCTGTAACTCTCTTTCTTGTATGTCACGCTATATATTGCATCCTCATTTTATCATTAAATTGGCTGTTTGCATATGGTAACATTAATCTGTTTACTTATGAAACTTATTTTTATTGTTTTTCTTGTTATTTTAATCATGGTCTCTCAGCAATACTATCTTATATCTTATTCAAGTTTCTGCCATGGATTTTTAGGGAATTTCTGTGGCGCCACTGTGGGATTCTCTGAGGTGTCAATTTGTTGGAGTACTAAGTGCTCTGGATTTTATTTTAATTCTTCAAGAGGTATCTATATGATTTCCTGCTCCGAACTTATTGACAACAGTCACTATGTTTATGGCTGTTTATTTATCTCTAGGAATGTGTTTTTGTTGTGCTGAATATCTAAGTGCAATGGTTGCATTTGTTTGGGGTTTGATTGCGATGCTTTATTGAGCATTTTCAGTTTTCAAGTTAGAAAATCATATATTAATTGATTTGCACCCTTTGCAATAATTCTCAAGACGCTGAGCATTAATCAATTCTTGGACTATGAAAAAAACCCATAAGACCTATTAGTGAAGTTGTTTTCTTGTCACTTATATTTTTGCTTCATCTGTGGTTGGCTCCACAGGATGGTGTTGCAGGTGAAAGTGTCGAGATTTTCATAATTATTTTTAGTTATCACCCGTGCTGAAGTAATAAAATTTAGTGTGAACAGATGATGGTGGTTGGCTGGTTATACGACATTATTGGTCGGAAATGCTCTATAACAGATGAGATGAATAGTGGTTGGCTGAAGTAATAAAATTCAATAGTGTGAACAGATGATGGTGGTTGGCTGGCCATATTGCTATTGGTTGGAATTTGGAAATGTTCTATAACAGATGAATAGAGGTTGATAAATTTCTAGAAAATTGGTACTCTTGTTTTTTGTTTGTTTGCTGACATTGCTTCTTTTTTTTATGTCAATGGGATTGCACATTCTCTTTGGCAAGTCGAAACTTTGCAGACTTCTGTCGGTGAAGGAATTTAGTATTTTAATGATTTCTGTATTGACTGTCTCTTTGTTATCACAAATGGAAAACTTTCCTGCATTGGCAGCTTGGAAATCGAGGCTCAAATCTTAGAGAGGAAGAACTGGAGACCCATACAATATATGCTTGGAAAGAGGGGAAGCACCAGCTTTTGGGGCAGTTAGAGAATCATGGCAAACCACTTCAAAGTTGCATGATCCACGTAAACTTCCATGCTTTTTTTGTTTCATTTTATCGCCCTTCAAGCTAGAGTGTTTGCTACTTATCTGCATGTTAAAAATGGAAATCATAGGCTTAATTCTTGTTCTACCTAAGAGAAATGTACTCATATCAAGAGTCGTCTAGTTATTTCTACTGCAAAGATTGTCCACAATTTCTAGACACTGTCTTACATAATGGAATTCACTGTCCACCATATTATTTCCAAGAAGATCAAACTTAAACTACTTCTATCAATAATTACAAATTAAATTCTCAAAATAAATATCCATCCTTGTTCATTATAAAAGGCGGAAAAATACAGTCTGACTATAAAAAGACTCCTAATAGAAACCAGTACAACACAAATTCCTAGCGTGGACTCAAAAGAGATAAATATAGTAAAATCTAAATTTAATCACCTGCCCTTGTTATGGCTTTACATGAGGGGATGCTAATTTATGTGGTATTAGAATATTGGTTTTCTGGATTTTGAAAGGAGTCACATAAGTGACTTATGCTCAATATATACTTTATTTCTATAGGATATATAGAACGATTTTATTTATCTTGTTTGAAGAGTCAAATTGTCATACAATTTTGAACAGTAACAGAATGATGCCAAGAATCGTTTTGTTTTAGTAATTCTATAGGACGTGCAGAGCAAAATTTTTTAGTTATAAAAAAAGAACAACTAAAATTTGAGGATTTGTTTCACCACTCATTTTACAAGATGAAAAGGGTTACATTGTTGCATAAAACAAACAACTTTGTTCGTAGGAACTTAATATCACAAAAAAAATAACAAAGAAAAAGGAATGTGCTTGTTGACATCTTCTTTGCCTTGGTTCTTCCCCTTTCCCTGCATACTCCTCCAACCTCTCTTTCTCAGATGATGTCTCCAACTTCCCTTTCCATATCTGGATCTTGCGTTGCTGCTCCACCGTTCCATTCTCACTCCTGTTCACTACTGCTTGCAGCCATGACTTAGGATCCAGTTGCATGGGCCTCCATCTGTTGTTTTAGAGTCGTGTTCCCTTGGCAACTTGGGTTTCTCCAGTTGTCATTCCCCATGTCTAACGGTTTCATTGATTAAAGAGGAATATAATGTGTAGTTATAGAATTCTTGAACAGTTATATCCTGTTTGGAAGGAATTTTTTTAGATTTTCATTTTAATGAAAAGGGAAAAATATTAGCAATAAATATAGATTTCAATTTCAACTCTTATGTTTGGTAGATGAAAATAGTAATCAATCTTAAAATTTGAAATCTATAAAATGTTATTTGGTTGGACAAAAGCCATATATTTCAAAAACACTTTTTTTTGATGAAAAATTTAAGAAATTTATTTGATATAATTTAACTTTCATTTTCAATAACTTTATTTTTTCTTTTCTTTTTCTTTAAGCAGTTAAATAAATAATAATTTATGATATTTATTAAAATAAAAAGTTTTATTCTTTAAAAAATAATTTAATAACTAGTATTAATTATATATATATATATATTTGTGAGTATACCTTTTTATATAGATCATGTAATTAATTTAGCATCCAATATGAATAGCTTATAAAGAAAATAACAACAATAATAAATAAATTGATAATTGCCATCGTCTTTGGTTTTTTAATGGAAAATAGAGATTAGTTTTTAAAAATGATAACAAATAGTTGTAAAAAATTAAAGAATTTCTAAATCTCTTTTGAAATTTTGATGTTTATTTATTTCTTTTTTTTGACATTTATTTTGATGATAAACACATTTTGTTTGCTCTTTTTATATTTTTACCAAAATGAAAACTGAAAAAAATCTAAAATTTCTATGTTCACAAACAGCAACATAAATGAACCATTTTTTGATAATATTTCTACACTTTTTGATAATATTGAAACCAAAAAATAAACCCTTTTTTGTTTGAGAAGATTTAAAACTGAGCCCCTGAGAATCCTTAAAAAGGGTCTGCTTTACTTAGCAATTAATAGATAATCCTCTTATCCTTGAGTCATCTATGGGGTTCAATGGGATGAGATGGAATGGTGATCGGAAGTCTGGTTATATTTTCAAAACTGCCTTATCTTGCTTGTTAAAGCAAATTTTATCTGCAAAGCTGCTGTTCTCATGAACTTCATGATTATTCCAGGAGTCATGCCTATGGATTCCAGGTTTCCTTATTATGGTTTCTAAACAATTGTTGCATTCAGACACAGAGTAATAAAATGACGTAATTGGTTCAAACATTATTAGGGATAAGACATTACATAGGGCACAATGGAGTATTTTAAATTATGTAGCCCACCCCCTAATAGTTGGGGCAAACATGTCTTGATGATGATGATTATGCAATTGAACACGAAGTGGAGCAGATTGTTCCATGTACATTTGCAGAATGTCATGTTGCACAACTATCATTTCCAAGTTTGTCCACACTTATTGCAAATTTTTGTCATGCTATGGCCATCCAGTTATACTATAGGAAGTGCAGAGTTGAGAGCCATCATTGTGATTAGTGTTTTGCATGGGGCTCATGAAGTCCTTGTTTTAGATCTAATTGAATGATTTTCAGTCCCAAACCAAGCCACATGTGCAAAGTAATTTAACTGGTACATATCTTTATGGTGTAAAGGAGCAAGGTACATGATGAAAAGGATTGCAATAATAGTCTACGTTAGGTGATTTACTCGAATCCAGATGTCATTCCTTAGAGTGCCACAGTCTAATTAATTACATCATTAGCATAGTGTAGGATTATGGAAACTATCTCGCCCTTATTAGAATTCTTCTGTCATGCAAGAAAAGTATTCTCATACTGTGAATTTAAACTTGTCTGCCTTTATTCATTTTTAAAGAAAATTTTCCATGTTACCCTCCATTAGCAGTTTGTATGATGGAAATGCTTACTAGACTGATCTTGTAATCTCTCTTACTAGGCTGGTCCATATGATTTCTTAAAAGATGTGGCTGTGAAGATTTTGCAAAATGAAGTATCTACTATTCCAATTATGCACCAATCAGTGCAAGATGATGGTTCATTTCCACAACTATTGCATCTGGCTTCTCTTTCGGGGATTCTGAAATGTAAGCAAACATCGTGATGAGATTATTATGGGGTTGAATGCTTTAGATATTCGTCCTGCTCTTGTTTTTTTGTTGAAATTATATATGTATTTGTTTTGTTAGCCGTTGAATGCCTCACTGTTCAGCTTTTTAATTTTCAGGTATTTGCAGACACTTTAGACACTCTATTAGTTCTTTACCTATCCTACAGCAACCTATTTGCAAAATTCCATTGGGTACTTGGGATCCACGAATTGAGGACCAAAGTGGGCGCCCACTAGTGATGTTAAAACAGAACAGTTCACTCAGTTCAGCCCTTTCTCTTTTGATTCGAGGTCAATTCTCACTATCTTTCTGTTTACCTAAAGCTTGCCATTTTGAAGTGCTTTCTTGATTTAATTTTAGATTCATAGATAATGATCTAAATAATTCATTTTTATGTGGATCTTTATGCTATTCAGTTGAATATCATAGTTGATTGGCCATACAACCATCTTTATGCAAGTCTACAAATTGTGGATGCACATAAATCCTTAACTAGTCCCACTTGTTCTCTTGGGACTCTTGTATAGTTTTAGGGGAGTGTGGATAAAAAAGCTAGTTCATGTTATAAGATGAAATTGGGAAATGTGGGCATAAAACATTTTAGGAAAGGAATAAAATTGTAAGATACAATGATTAGGACAAAGTTTAACAATATGCTTACAAGAAATAAAATGTGCTGAGAAAAATCTGCAGAAATGAATAATAGAAGTTATAAAAATTGGTATGCGTGAAAATTTTAAAAAATGTAGTACGTCATATGTCCTCTGTTTCTTACAATCCTTGCCCCTCGCTGTAGTAATTGCTTGCTTGAACTACTGTGCCAATTGCATCCATTAGAAATCTAATGTGTTGGACATCATAACAACTACTTATTGCCTTGTTTACCATGATGGTAAATTGCAGGCTCATTTCATTTGTGCTTTCTAGAGGCAATGATTGAAAGAGATACAATGACAAAGGAGATCAAATCCTTCACAGTGCATATGTTACACCCACATTGGGCTTCATAGTGATCCAACAAAAATTGATTCACTCTCTTTCCATCCACCCCTCCATCACCAACCACCTGGACTAGGTACAAGGCAAGGTCTTTATTTGGTTATGACCATTCTACCTAGTTATCCCGATGTGTGCCTTGCCAATTTGCCACATATCTTTCCAAGTGGTACCTACCTCATCAACAACTCTGTTGAAGCCCTTGTTGATCCTTTGTTGCTTGATCGACATTCTCTAAGACATTCCAATTGTGTATGCCATCCAATCCATCACCATTCACAACTAGCTCATACTCGTTGTCAATAACGTCCCTCATATTATTAAAGAAGCCTTCTATTTTTAACCAACTGCTCTCGGCTCTTGTTCAACGCTCTTTGACGCCTTTAAAGATCTACAACAACTCACCATCCTTGTTTGGATCCATCACTGTGCTTTTCGTGAAATAATTCTGGCATTCCCAAGCCTCTTGCATATCATCTGACCAACCAATTTGTTCCACCTAGAGTTGGAACTTTGTTGACTTGCCACCCACCAATGTTCTTGTTGGCCTTCCACCTTCACACATGCAACTTGTGTGTCTTTGTGGGAGATTTCCTAAAAAGAGTATTCCAAAAATACTAATTCATATTATCAAAAACAACCTTACAAGTGAATTTTCATGGTGTTTGTTAACTAAGGCTATGTTTACCCCTACACAAGGGAGAGGACAGGAGAGAAGAGCAGGCTATCTATCCTCCTTTCTTCTTAGTAAATAGGAAGACAGAGGGGTGGATGATGTGATAATCCTCGTTCTCTCCAATCACACTCCATTTTCATACTTGAAGGTCATTGCCTTTGTTGTTGTTCTTTAGGCTTGCCACTTTCTTGACTTGACCATCCTTGTCCAAGCTATCCCATCAACGTCGTATGCTTTTTGCTTGAGCTATCCTAACCCTCATTGACCTTGTCTGAGCCCACTATTCATGCTTGCCACCTCTTTCTAACCTTGCTCTTGTCTGCCACCCCTCATTGACCTTGTTTGAGCTTGCCGCCCTTTATTGACTTCGATCACCATTATATGAGCTACCTTGTATACGTTATCATAGTCCCCGAGGCCATGGTGCCGCCGTAGGACATCCAGGTTATCACCCAGGCATCCGCGGTTCGATCCCCAACTACGGCGTATTTGCAGGAATTTTCCTCCAAATGGGGATCACAATCAAAGGATGCTGGGCATCTGGGTTGGCCGCTGCGTGCGCTTCCCGATTTACCCTGGTGGCTGGTGGGAAACTTCCGTGGGACCGGGCCGGTCATCCCCAGGGATTGAGTCAATGCGACTAACTGGGATTATCATTTTTGTATACGTTATCATACCTTCCACTGAGCTACCATCTTCGCTCTCATCAGCCTTGACCATTTTTGTCCAAGCTACCCGTTCATGTATCATGCAGAGGGTAAAGATGACCTTTTGGGCAGAATAATGTCTCTTCTCCCTGTTTTTTTTTTTTTTTACCAAGCTAAATGAGGAGGGAAAGGGCATTGAAACTGTGCTCTGCCGTCCTCTCCTTCTGCAAGGGTTAATATAGCCTAGTGATCAGGTATATCACTGTTTGATGTACACCTCCTCTCCTGTTGTACCCTAGTGTTTATTGTAGATCCAAACAGTGCATTTATTATATCCTAGTTCGATTCATTTGACATAATTTCTGTTTGGCACACTTAGCATTTTTCACTCAGGTAAAGTTGTAAGTGCATAGAAAAGTTTGCCAAAAGTAAGCAGGGGTACAAAATTGATCAATTGAAGCTGAGGCTTCATAACATTGGCTCACTGCTATTGCATTAGTTTCTGCACTCGTTTAAAATTTATCATATAATTTTTTCTGCTTCAAGTTTATACTCTCTTTTTTAGGGACCACCTATGTGAATCATGATTTTTTTTAGTTTATTCAACTAATTTTGCCCTTGGTGCTGTTTTGCTTTTTCTCTTCAATTTCTCCTTTGTTGTATGTATCTTTCAATCTTCAAATAGAAACAAATATTTTGGCCACATAGGCAACCTTCTTTTTCTACTTTGCCTGTACTTCATTTGCATGTCAAATGTCTTAGAGAATACTGTTTATCTGCAGCTAAAATTAGCTCAATCCCGATAGTTGATGAAAATGATTCCTTCGTGGATATATATTCCAGAAGGTAAGCTGACTTTCTTTTCTTTGCCACCAACCTTCTTCCCTTTCTTTCCCAATGCACTTAAGGAAATTTTTTATTACTCGATTTGCAGTGACATCACAGCATTAGCTAAAGACAGAGTTTATGCACAAATACACTTTGATAAAATGAGCATTCAGCAGGTAATGAACCAGAATTTATATTTATTAAAAGAATAAATTTTAATGATAAATTTTCAGCAGAATTCTAATTCTAGTTTGGAAGAGATCAATCAATCATGTAAGCCTCAGTCATGAGCATCCAGTTGTGAGATAAAGTCGCATTGATAATCTAATCATTGCAATTCATTCTCTTGTCCATTATTTGTGAAGTGGTCTTGTGCTTGTTAACCTAAATCCCTGTAATTAAGTTTTCTTAGTCAAGGACATTGATGCCCACTACAATCTTGCTTTTTAATAGCATAATAGCAATTTTGTTGCCATACAACATTTTGTCCTGTAACATGTAGAACTGATGCGGTTTAAACTAGGTACTTTCCTCAACAATGACTTTCCATTTGAGTGCATCATTGCTTCCTTGGATAACGTATTAATGACCCTTTTTTGTTATAGTCGAACTCAAAACTAAAATTCCTTGAAGTGAAGGAGTGATGCAATAGCATTAGGTTGGGATTCTTTTATCTTAAAAATTCATATGAATATTGTTGAGGATGTGACACCACTAGTTTTTCCCACAAGAGAGTGGTGGGCTAATTATGGTGTATAAGACCTAAACTTGTGTATTAATGCTTGATGGGAAAGTCAAGCTGTATGTGAGAGAGATTATTGTGACATTTTGAAGTTAAGTTCAATGTTGAAAATGGTGACCTTACAATGCCTACATGGGTTGACTATAATATGGGCAGAATTAAAGTAAGGCACGGTAGGGACGAACCCTTTTCTAATTCTTAGACATTATGAAGATGTCATAGGTGGAAAAAATGTTGAAAATTTCAGAATTAAAAGAGTTTTTTGTGAAAAATATGTTTTTCCCGGCTTGCCTCAATACCAGCTGCTGCCCTCTCCCGTTGCTTGACTTGTGCATCCTCTTGTACTATTACACTATTAATTAATGTTTATTCGTACTATTCATCCTACCTCAAGTTTGTGCTTTTTCCTATTTCCTTTCTTGAGCTCATGACTCTTGACAGCCAGAGTATTTGTTGCTTTTCTTGAGCCCTATTTGAATTTATTTATATACAAGAGACAAATATTCTAGTGCTCATTTATGCATTTTGATATGAAGTAGTGAAGACTTGAAGGCATATAATGTTTTTCCCTACATTAATTTAAATGGTGTGAAATAACTTATGAAACAATAATGAAAATATTTTATGATACTAATTACAAAATACATGCAGCACTTTAATCAATGTTTGTTCTCAATAATAGCACAAAAGTTTCTTAAGAGTAAATCATAAACTCCTAACTAATATGCTTACATTTAAATTATTAAACCATTTTACGAACAAATTAAAGGTAAACCTATTCCAGCATATGAACCATTCAAATTAACTTTAAAGAGACCAAATTTTATTTCATGGATTATCATTATGGATTTTTATTTTGTTTTATTGAGAAATCATTGTATAAAGCTCAACTTAACCTCTCCACCCTTGTGAGGACGGCAAGTGAGTTTTTACCTAGGAGAAAATTCTGATTAGCTGCAATTAACTTAGTCAAGAGTTTTAGTCCATTTATCAATATTGCATTGAGCTGGGACATGGTGTGATGGTATCCTTTTGCAGGCCACTGGTATCAAAATGAAGACCTAGCTTTGGATTGAATAAATAGCTTCAAGCAAATATGCTCTAATTTTCCCAGAATATATGCCAGATAAATGAATTTTACTGTTTTTTTTTTTGTATCCTTATGCCAAAATCAGGCACTACAACTTGGGCATGATGTGCCTTCTCACGGGGGTTTTGATGGTCAGAGATGCCAGATGTGCCTCCGCACAGATCCTTTGATGAAAGTGATGGAGAGATTGGCAAATCCTGGTAAAATTTGATCATTAGCAGTGTTGGTTCTCATTGTTTGTTCTGGGTTCATATCTAATGCCTATGCTTGGTGGCAGGGGTACGGCGTGTTATCATAGTTGAGGCTGGAAGCAAACGTGTGGAAGGAATAATTTCACTGAGTGATGTATTCAGATTTCTGCTTTGCTAGCCAAATACATCCAATGCTTCTGAGCAATTGAGGCTGCCGCGGAACATCACTTTTTGGTCAACATTGTTGTTTCAGCCCATCCATCTGAGATTTATTTCATTGGATAGGCCTCAGTGGTTAGAAGGCTACAGGGGTCTGTAAATGTTTAGGATTTTTAATTTTTTTTCTTTGTTAACCCTTGGTATCCGCTGATTATCATTGGTGTCTGATACTCCCATCATGTGGGCTTATAAGTGCTATCATGTTCCATTTTCTGCACAGAAATACTTCTAACAGGTAGGTATGAGGTGTGGAAAGAACGTTGTTGTTCAATCTGATCTTTTTAGTTGTATCAGAGAGTGAGAATGTTGGCCTGCCTCCATTGACATAAACAACTTTTACATTTGAATGGTGTCCTCTGCCATTCCTTTCCCTTTAGCAACCATGAGCGCGGTTAGAAGAAATAACAAATGGGCATTTGAACTGCCAACCCACCATGTCTATTTGATGGTTCTCTTTATCCAATTTCATCTTTTGGCTATGCAAGATTTTGTTGATAATCCACGAGTTACTATCTGAGACACTAGAAGTGGGTTCTGTGCTCACGGAATGAGAATCTCCAATTGAACCTATGTAGTTTAACAATGGTGTTCATTCATTCATCTCTTACTCAGAGTAATAGGTTTTTGTACCTCCAATATATGTTGATACAATCATTAAGAGTTCCAAACTTGTTTGGCCGTGTCATCTCTCACAACCTTTTGTATTGAACTTTAACTATAAATTTCATCACCTTTCTCTCAATCAATCAAGGTTCAAACATTTGGATATATAGATCAATGTCGTAGCAAGTACATTTTGAAGTGCTCCTTTGGACCGATCATAACTATAACACAACGCTCCCACATGTGTAATTGAGTTGATATTTGAATGGTAGAGTTGTTGCATAACTACAACACAACTATTAATGCTCCTCTTTAATTAAATATGCACCATAACAAGTCAAATTAATAAATACAATTCAATCAAGAAATATAATAAATATAAATAAGGAATATTAGGGGGGGGGGGGGGGGGGGGGGGGGGGGGGGGGGGGGGGTATTCAAACATGTGATGAAGCTCATATTTCTATGATAAAAATGTAATCCTTTTATTTGAGTTTGATACAAATTTATAACCTCAATAATATAATTACTAGTACTACTTATAATACAACTAAATCTTAGTAGTGCTACTTTTATACAACTAAATCTATTAGTATTGCTTCTACCTATAAAAAAGATGGATCTACCACCTCAGCAATCCCTCTAAAGTCGACCTCAATAATTCTATGCTTGGTGGTAATAATCCTATTTGCATATACATACACATGTTTGCATATTTGCATTGTTATATTTTGTTGCTATCATATTATTGTTTGGAGACGTATATGTTGTATAGGTGATGCAAGACATTGTGGTACAAGTGCTCAAATTTATATAATTACTCAATTTTTAATTCATATTTACTGCTCTATAAATTTTTATTGATATTTATTCTATATTGTTATACTTGTATTATATAATATAGAGCATGATATCTAATTTTTGTTATTATTGTTTGCCTATAAATAATTAAAATTCATATAAGCCTTTATAATATATGTTTTTCCCTCTAAGTTAAATCACGTCATAAGATAGAATAATTAAGATAAAGGTTGTACAATAAACATATTTCCCTTTAATTTTTTTATAGAATATTTGAAATTATATTTGTGCCTTTACATAATATAACTTAATTAAAATTTTATCAATTTGAGTTTAACATAGATTTAAATCATAAATCCTAAGTTGATTAAACAATCCAATTCACCCTTAGATCTATAGTATCCAATCGTCAATTCTTAAGTTGACTGAACTATTCAACAGATTCTTTGATATTAAATGAATTCAACCTTCTAATCTATTATTAGAGGTTTCTTTCATACTTAGACTTATCTCTTAGGAGTTTTTTACAAAGTCTTAAGAC
Organism: Curcuma longa; assembly: GCF_044706935.1. NCBI lineage: Eukaryota > Viridiplantae > Streptophyta > Magnoliopsida > Zingiberales > Zingiberaceae > Curcuma > Curcuma longa. The sequence continues at coordinate 46,375 of NW_027429876.1, read as the reverse complement.
TAATCTAAGCTATAAACTACAATTTAGGACAAATAATCCTCTAGTAAAGAGCTATCCTTACCTACATAAACACATTATCATAATGATAATGATGTTGTCTAAAAGTGTAAGCTCGAGATTACTATTTACTCACATAATCTTTTAAGCCCTCATACCTTCGACTTTCTAATGTCATAAATGCTCTTTGTGTTGGAGTCCATTTTTCACATTTTCGACTTTTTAGATGCATCAAACCTTTTAAATTTATTTTATGTAATTTTTTCACATCATTTCAAAGTTTACTGCATCATAAGTCTTTAATTTATTAAACAAGTAATTATTTGATGCTACTTGTCCTATAGTTCACCTCACTAACCCTTTAATAGTTTAGATAATAAGGTGTTTGAGCTTATCCATTCTTCTTATGCGTATGCATATTTAAATTTATTCATTTAATTAATGAGTTATTCAAATTTATTTATTTAATTTAATAAATTATTTAAATTTATTTATTTAATTAATTATATATATATTAAATAAATATAAATAAATTTCTATCAAGTTGAATATCAAATTTATTCACAGAGATTTGGTTGATTAACAACCCTACCAATTTCATTTATATAATAATGTCAAAAATTAAGGGTTAATAGATAATTGTGCAATGTTGGAGAAAGATATTTATGTAGTCCCGGAGTATAGTTGAGTTGGTTAGATGAAATAGAATTGCTAAAGTGAGTGAGGATCGAATTTAGATGAAATTGAGATAATGTCCTCTTCATAAATAGTCTTAAGACTAACTGTGTTCCCGGGACAATGGTGCAACAGTAGGACATCCGGGTTGTGACCCAGGGACCCGTGGTTTGATTTCCAGCTACGGCGTATTTGTAAGAATTTTTCTTCCAAATGGGGAACACAATCAAAGGATGCTGGGTATTTGGATTGGCCGCCGTATGCGTTTTCCAATTTACCTTGGTGGTCGGTGGGAAATTTCTGTGGGACCGGATCGGTCACTCCCAGAGATTGAGTTCATAAGTTGACTGGCTAACCGTGTGAGGTAGAAAAGACAAGGATATTTATGTAAATGCACTTCCCTTTTTTAGGTCGTCCCCTTCTCTTCTCCCTCCTAAAATTGAGAGGCTCCTCAGAGGTTGTGCTCTCCGCTTGTCTGCTTCGGTTGGAGATTCGCCAACCGATCTCTGCGTCGCGCCCCTTTGTGCCCTTGCGGGATTCGGAGCGGAGTTGATCGGAGATGGTGAGCATGTACTTACTTTTCCGTTTCCTTCTTGTTTGATGAATCGCAAAGTCTTTGTTCTCCAGGATTGGACGAGCGAAAGTGATAACCACGCAGAGGAGGGACGGGAGTGGGAGAGCAATGGCGAGAAGGGGGCGGCCGCCGTCATTTGTCCTCCTTGGCCGAGTGAGACTGCCTCCGCTCCGTCTGAGGTAATCCCCCGTTTGCGAGCTCTATATTTTACCCCAATCCACCCTAGCCCCATGCTGTCCGATGCACCCACGCTCCCCTCGAGATGCCGCTTGCAATGTTGCCCTCCTGGAGCGATGCCCTCTTCAGCGCAGCATGGGATTAACCTAGAAGATATGATTAAAAATACAAAAAGTGGATGGTTGAAATGGAGAGAAATTAATGGAAATTGGCATGACTTATCATACCTTATCGATTAGAGTAGTTAGAGTGGTGGTCCGTTTGATGGATATGATGGATGTGTGGTGTTAGCAGAAAGAATGCATGCTTGCTTGTACCTTTGAAGCACAGCAGCAGCTGTGCCCCGCACAACCTTCTGCGTGCTTGAAAGGAAGCGATGTGCCTTTGGATGCATAGAGTTTAACAAATCCTACATCGGTGGTAATGGCTTCTATCAGAAATTTAGTTTCAATGCATTGGTATGACTGTGGTCACCCAAATCCTTTTATCAAAGAACAATGCAATAAAAATATATTAGAACCAGGAGTAACTAGGCGTAGTTTCAATAAGTGATGAAATGAGAGAAAACAAATCAAGATAGTGTACATGTTCAAAACTGACCAATATGTTTTAGAGTTAAAAGTTAAAAGAGTCGAATCAATTAGAATGGAAGGCTGTAAGGATATAAAGGGAGACTAAGAAAACTTAATCAATATAATAAAAATGGTTTTGATTGATTTGAATATTATTAGCGATATAGTCTTGCATGAAGGTTAATGAAGATAGCATATATTTAGCCGACCCTCAATAGAAGGGGCAAACATGATCTACTTATTACTAGTAACTATTGCAATGATGTCATATAAGTCATAAATTTAGTGAAAATCAGATAAGACATGCTCTGAGGCCCATTAAATAAATCAGGCTTAGACCATGTGTTTGATTTTATATCATAAACATCCAAATTACCTTTCAAAGTAGTGATTTTTCAGCATGTTGTGTAAAACTTTAAAAAATGAGTATAGGTTGGACAAACTCAAGTTTCTAGGACTAGAAGTCACTTGATCACATTTAACATGGTATTCGAGTAGGAATTCTCATCTTCAATACTTGTAAATCATCAAAAATCTGCATCTCCAATTTGACTAAGCATTCCAGTGCAGGAATTGAGCCAATGCAAACAAGTTCATATGCCCACATGTGTCATAGTGTCAAGAATTTAGAAGTTTAGATTGGATTATTAGGATAGCTAGTAATTCTTTAAGTTAAACAAAAATCATTATAAAAGATTAGCTTTTTAAGAGAGCAAATGTTTTGCATGATAGGAGACCATAAACATATTAGCGTCGTTATAAGATTGATTGGATGGCTCGGGGATGAGGGGTGAGTAGTGCTTGACCTAAAACTTCAAAAGCATTCTCTTGCAAGACCAAATGTGAGAGATAAGTGTAGTGGAAATATTAGAAATATATAACAGGAAAAACAAAGCACTAACACAATAAAGTTTACATGGTTTGGAACCCAAATTCCTACTCTATGGCCTATGGAAATTTTAAGGTGAGTTATCCCTAAAAACCCACTATCTTTCTCCTTACAATAGGTGGAGAAATCTCGTACACAACCACTTTTTTACAAAAGATCAAAACACAAAGCCAACAACTATAAATAAAAAAAGATCAAGAGCTTAAAGGTACAAAGTTAAGCCCTAAACATGAAAGACTATAAAAATAAAATCAAGACTATGTGGAGTTATGGAATGACTTAAGAATAATAGCTTTGTTGTTGTTCTTTCGAGCTCCCCTTGCCCCTCTATTTATAACCTTCAATCTATGCTTGAACGAGCTTCACCCAATTGTTTTGTTTGATGTCAGTTGACTCAATTTTTTCACCGGTTGACTAAAACATAGATCACAGAATCGAATCAGTTGTTGTCTCTAGTTGACTTATCTAGTTGATAAGAAACCATTCTAGTTGACTTAAATATTTTTAGTCGACTCCACTAGATAAGATCTTTTTCAAACGATCTTAGTTTTAAATTCAAATAGGAATTGAGTCTATTGCGTAATTAACTCAATCCTCGACAATCGACTGCCAAGTTAACTCAACTTCAAATAGAAACATTTTGTTCACGAGTAATCCAACTTGAATCAACTCCTTAGTTGACTTGACACACTACTCGATTAGGATTAGACCTGTTAGACGAGTCAACCGGTGGCGGGGTGAGCCGGCCAACTAAAAACCCATCATTTGGCGAGCGAGATCGGTTCAGCCTGCCATCCTAGCGGATTGGGAAATCTCCAATCCAACTCAAGGTGGGTTGCAGGGTAGGCGGGTCAACCCATGAGCCCACTAAAAAATAAAAAAATATATATAGAAAATGTTAGAATTTTTTAGTTTGGATTGTAGGTTAGGTGGACCAACCTATGAGTGCATTAAAAATTTTCCATTTTAGTTTTAAATTTCGAAAGGAAAAAAAAATTCTTCTCAACCTGCGGGCTAAACGAGCCCACCACGGGTCAGCTCGCCTGGACTTGCAACTCGAGCGAGCTAGCCCTCCCTGACTCACTTTAAATGGGTTGATAAAACTTCAATCCAATGCTTAAATTGTTTGGCGGTCAGACCAACCCAACGAGTCCAATTCAAATTGACAGCTCTAATTGTGATCAACTTCCAATCAACTCGATTACAACCTTGAAACACCTTGTTTCTTGGTTAAGTGTTATGCCTAAGTAAGAACATATCTAAACTCCAAAGTTAGGATGCTTAATTTGTCAACTCATTTAAGAATTTACCTCCACAACTTTTTACAGTCTGACTTTGCCCAAGGTCATCCCTCGTTAGGTCTCAAATCTCTCAAATGCATTTTTTAGGTCGTTCTCATGTCATCCATCACTTAACCTACGTAGTGCATCTCCTTTAGGCCGTCGTCAATGCTGCCACATCAATGCTCCTCATCTTGCAGTCTCTCAACTGTCCTATTCCATCTTTCTCGATCTCTAGCAAGCCTCGAGCCATTGAGACATCGAGTTATTGAGCCAACCAACTTAGTCGCGCTAAGTCAAGCTCCATGAGCTTTTCTAACACCACTTAGGGTGCGTTTGGTTGGGGGTCATCCGTGATTACCTTGGTTATCCATCCAAAGTTATCAACCAAAATCTTGTTTGGTTTAGGTAATCGGCGATTCCCAAGTAATGCTTCATGTCCGACACGTCAGCATACGTCAGCAAAAGAGGGCATCCAATTTGGAATTGGAAAACCAAGGAAAACTTAGGTTTTTATTGATTCCAGGGTTAAGGTAATTTTCTTTACAAAATTACCCCGCGAGCTTACGTCCACGATCGCGAAACCCTCCGCGAGCGAAACCCGACTCCCGTCCCCGATCGCGCGAGCGAAACAGCGGCGGCGGCGGCGATTCGAAGCCTTCGTCCACCTAGCGAACGATCGCAACCCTCCTCTCCGCTTTCCAAGATTCGAAGCCTTCCCCTTCCGCTTCCGCTCCTCCTCTAACAGTTTACTCCGCCGCGCCGCCCGCCCCTGACCTCATCCTCCGCCGCCGCCCCTACCTCCTCCGCTCCTCATTGCGTTGTTTTATCTGGTGATCTATAGAGATTCCGCTGATTTGTTTAGTTTCTTCTTTGTGGTTATCTGGATCTGTTCGAAATCAGCAACCTTTTGGCTGGGTTCTAAGACATTCCTGTTTATTTTTGGAAAGATGAAGAGGTTCCGTTTTGAGCCACCAAAGTGATCATTGCTCTTCTTGTTGCAATTGTTCGATTTTTTTTCTTTTTCATTCTAGACATGCGGTGTCTGGTTGCATTAGTCATGAGCTACATGTTTGATTGATAAAAATTATAGTGAGTGAATTTAATCCTGAAGAAAATAAGACAAATAGATGAGAATAGAATTTTCTACGTGAAATCTAGGCTATCAAAGTTGCTCATTGCTCTTTGCATTGATCGTGGATTTTAGAGATGTTGATCCAAGTTACACATTTTGAGGAACTCTTATATAGTTTTTGTAAGAATTGTTTGATATTACTTGAGAAATGTCGAGTCAACTTGTAGCTCACCAATTTAGTCTCGCCATGTGAATTGTGGACTATTAGAGGAGTCGCAAGTGAGGACTATGTAAACTCCACTGTGATTGAAGCTGGTAATGTCTTTGAATCTATGATCCTTTCTGATGTTTTAGGCTTGGCATAATTTTTTGAATGTATAAATTGTATTTTTTTAACATTTTCTCTCAACATAACAATTACCATAGTGATTGTAGCCCATCTCTATGTTAATCTAATAATTCAATTCTACAATTCTCTTGTTCACTTTTAATGTGTTAGCTTCAGTTGAGCCTCAAATCTAAGCTTTTATAGGTTCACGTTATACTCAACCATCTGAACTGAGGAGAAAGAGAGTGGATGACCTGCTGATATGCTTTTTCAGAAAGAATAGGGTATTAGAAGTGAGAAGACCACCTGCAATCTTGTTTTGGTTGTGATGAAACTAGTCATAGGTTATATTTTTTATTGTAAATCATACATGTTGGCAAAGTTGATTTCTTTTACATTGATATACTAATCATCATGTAGTCCTCTGATTTACTGAACGATCCATAGATTACATGATATTTGTCTTGTACAAGCAGTTCCAATTAGAAGTGACTAGATCGTTTTATGATAAAGATGTGTGTTGGAAGATGTTTAAGATGGATGTTTCACAGTAAACCTCAAGGAGGAAAATTATCAGATTATGCTCGTCAACCTGCAATTGCAGGTTTGTGTTATAATTGACCATCTGATCTGAGAGGAAAGAGAGTGGATGACCTGCTGATTTGATTAAGTTTGAACAATTTAATTGTATCTTGGATTTATTATGTTTGAACAATTTGATTGTATTTGGATTTGTATATTATTTATTTAAACAATTTGATTATGTTTTATGCAAGAATAATGTGTTATTTGGATGGTTTAATTTCAGTTTTCAATGGAAGGACATAGCCAGAAGAGGATAAAAGGAGTAACAACAACCAAGGATGCACCAACTGAACAAGTAAAAAGTTCAATGCCAACGAAGTTCAAAAGAAAAACACCGAGCACCAAACACTTGTGGACAAAACAAGAGGATGTTGTTTTAGTTGACTGCCTTGTTGAGTTAAGCAAAAATTCAGTTTGGAAGAGTGAGAATGGTTTTCGAACTGGGTACTTGCTGCATTTGGAGAAAGTCATGGCTGCTAAATTGCCATCCAGCAATCTGAAAGCTATTCCTCATATCCAGTCAAGGTACAAGCTACTGAAGAGGCAATTCCATGCTATCAACGAGATGTTGAATCATAGTAGTGGATTTGGATGGAACGATGTTGAGAAGTGTATCATTGCAACAAAGGATGTCTTCGATGATTGGGTAAAGGTAACTTTTTCTATTTTTGTGTTTAATAGATCACAAACTTTCCTTTGAATGTAAATTTTGGTGAAAAGATAATCTTTTGAATGTAATTTTGGTCTGATAATTTTGTTTATTAATTATATATTTTTTAATTTAGAGTCATCCAGCTGCTATTGGTTTAAGGAACAAAGAGTTCCCCCACCTTGATGACTTGATGTTTGTGTGGGGGAAAGATCATGCCACAGGAGCTAATGCAGAAATCCCAACTGATACAGTAGAAGAGATAAATCTATGTGATGAAGAGATTGACACGTTTGAGCTTGAAAAAGAAGAATATGCTGAAGGTCACAAAGATGAAGAATTTGATGATGACAACCAGAATATATCTGAGACTCCAAGTTCATCAGTTTGTTCAACAAACAAGAAGTCAACCAGAAAGAAAAAAAGGAAGTTTGATGATGCTCTAGGTGACTTGGTGGGAGTGATTCGAAAATATATTACTTTTGTTTCTAAATTTGATGAGGAGATCTCCAACTACTTCAAACAACAAACAGAGAATAATCATAGAAAAAAGAAGATATACGAAGAGTTAATAGAACTTTCTGAATTTTCTGAGCAACAAATTATGGATGTTGGGGAGTATATTCTCAAGGATGAATACAAGCTTGACAACTTCTTCGCATTGCCAAAGATATTTAGGAGAAGTTATGTGTTGAAGTTGCTCTCTGAGATCCATTCCAAATGAATTAACTATTTGAATTAGATTGTCATTTTGGTATACATTGTTGGTACTTATATTTTGGATATACTTTTGGATAGTCATGCTATCATTTGAACAAAACTTCTTGGATGAATGTCATTTTAGATTGAACTTAAGTTATGTTTGTGTGAATTTTTCATTTTGTGTTATGGATCAGGTGTATCTTAGCTTTGAGATATCAAAATTTTACTATGATATAGTCTTGGATGAGTTCAATGGATGGACAAACTCGATCTAGGGGAGACAAACTCGATCAATGGATAATTTAAAATTTTAAAATTTATAAGTAATCACATAACCAAGAATAATCAAACAACATTAGGATGATAACCCCAATCATACGCACCCTTAATGTTTCTCATCCTATAGTCCTCTGCAGATGTCTCATTCATCCTTCTCCGAACTTCAACGGACCTCCAAGCCATTAAGCATCCCAACTTTGCCATGTCAAGCCATCATCCACACTATATGTTGTTGAGTCACAAGCTCCACAAGCTTTGTGCGCTCCCTATAGAATTCCTGCATATCTTAATGCATACATCAAATACATACTAAACCTAACATAAACCTTTTTCTAAACACATCAGATCAAACACGACTACAAGGGCATCATTGCACTTACAGAGCATTCATAATGGTTTTTTTGTTTGGGATTGAAATAAGGATTTAAGGTGGTTATTGGTTTGTGGAAATCTTTTTGATTTTAATTGTATGTGAATGACCGACTGACTCTTATTATTCCAAGGTTTGCGAGGCTTGGTTCTTCTCGCCCTCAATTGGTCTCTCATTTTATGGGAATGGGTTTTTCTGAAGATTTGGCATTGAAAGCCATCAAGGAAAATGGTCCGTCTTTTATCTCCATTATTACTACAATAATGGATGTTTTATCTAACCAGATTGATTATGTAAAGGTGAAAATGATTCTGAAGCAATATTAGAAACACTACTTACATACACGGTAAATAATTTATAATATACTTTGCTTTAAATTGTTTGAGCTAAAATGTCTTTTGTCTAACAGGCTTTAAAAAATTCTCCCCCAAAACAAAGTCAAATTCAGGATAATTGGATTTCAGCAATTGAAGAGGATAACTTGCATGATGATCTATCCGATGGAAATAACTTTGAAGGCGAGGTAATCATCTTTGCTGTCCTTTTCAGGGTGCATTTTATTGTTGCCTTTGATATGCATTATGCTTATGGGACAATTCTCTTTATTCTTATTGGAAAAACTGATTAGTGTTTATAAAAACAAGCCTTATCAATATATTTATTTCATGGTCTCTGGCTGGTTTTACGGATCTGAATTGCTTTACAGGAGTTCACAGATATTTCAGCAGAAGTTAAGAAATTGCTGACTTTAGTGGAGATGGGCTTTTCCACTGATGAGGCATCTGAAGCCATTAGAAGATGTAGTATTGCATCTAATAGGTTCCTCAACTAGTAATACTATATTATCATATGAACTCGCTAATATTTAACCTCTGCATTATATTGTTGGTGACCTCATTCTATATCTCTACTGTTTGAGGTGAAACTTATTATCAGGAATACACATCAAAATGCAGTGCAGTTTTTTTTTTTTTCTCTGTGCGAGTGTGGTGAAGTTTGGTGTCCATAAAAGTGATGAGATATTGATCAGTTTCCCGGCTTCGCTGTTTTTTTTAGTAACTTGAAATAAGGTAACTATGTTCTTTGTATAGTTCTTCTTGCATCCTTACAGTGGTCTGATTCCTATTGATCCAGGTCGATTGTTAGCATCGACATAGTGTTTGCAAACCCTGAACATAACATGCTCATAACACACGGGAGCCAGATTTGAAATGTCATGCCGTAGTAACACATGGGAACAAGATTTGAAATGTCATGCCGTATGAAACGGATGATATTTATCATTTTGGCGTGGAACTGATACCGACATAGCGACTGTGAGGGTGCTGCGAATTTGCAGTGGCCTCATGAGGTTGTTGAGGGCATCTTTACTCCGCGGCGTTCCTTAGCGGTGGTCGTGGTGTTGCAGCCTCATAATATTCCTCCGAGGTGGTCGAGATATTGTGATGGCATGATGGTCCTCTGTGAGGGTCTTGGTGTTGCGGCGGCCTCTGGAATCGAAACCTTGATATAGATTGAGATTTTAAATCTTACTTGACATGGATTAAGATTTTAAACCTTGTACAAAGCATAATATTTTAATATATCAGAACAATCTTCTTGAATTACAAGCATTAGCATAGTAATTATTTTTAAGGAAACGCATAACATCGATAACCAAACCAAGACATAAATTAGAGATAAAGTCTCTGGAATCCTTTTTAAAGCTTCATCTTAGTAATTTTTAATTAATTAATTAATCACCACACGAACTTGCCCACGTTCTTCTCGTCCGACTTGCTGCTCTGATCACTGACTACGCTCGACCTCAATCGCTCACTCAATTCCATCAGCGATGGCGCCGTCGCCGTCGACGTCGACGTCTCCACCACCGGCCACGGTTTGCTCCACCACTCATTGGCCTTCTTATAACTGCATGCTTCCTCATCAGTACCTTTTAACTCCCCAACTCCATGTACGTACTCTTCTTTCCCTCGCTCCAACATGTTTCCGATCGACATGTTCTCATACGGATCTCCTTGTTGTTGTTGCTGGCGGTGGTGGTGATGATGATGATGGAGTTGGGGAAGAGGCTGGCTGGGGAAGTCGAACGATGTGATGTCCACTGGTACGGCCCTTCCGTCTCTGCCGATGATAACTGGCCGGCAAACATGGTCACGGCGGGGCAACTCCTCGCCATGCCCAAGCAATGGAGAGTCGCGCCACCGGTCTTGCGGTTGGCCACTGTCTGTGTCGTCGTCGGTGGCGGTGGTGTAGGACTGGATCAATTTGCCGACGATGGTAGCAGACCAGCTGCTGCATGCATCGGCATTGGTCTCGTCCGCCATTGTCGATCGTTTTTGTTGATGAATGATCTTCAAGTTTAATATATATATATAGAGAGAGAATGAGGTTGGGGGAGAGAACATGTCTTTGCTTGTGGATTAGTTCAGCACTTTCGGAACTTAAAGTGTCCTGGAATCTCATTCTTGCTTGAGAGTTGAGAGAAGAAGCTGATAGGAAGGATCCAGATCATAGAGTCAAAATGAATGAAAAATTATGTATACATATCTAAAAAAATCAATCATAATAAAAGTTATATATATACTGTCTCAGCCCCAAAGTGAATTTGAAAAAGATGATAAATCACGTTAGTCTATCATAGAGGCTCTTTGCATGAGGAGCCACTACAACAAATATGACTTTCCGCAGCGCGCAAAAAGTCTATCCGCAGCGCACATTGCATGCTGCATAACTCCAAGCTGTTAAAAGTTAAGCACTTTTCGCAGCGCGCAATTGTGCGCTGCGGATGCGCTTTTCCGCAGCGCGCAAGGGTGCGCTGCCGTTGCTCTTTTCCGCAGCGCGCAAGGGTACGCTGTCGTTGCTCTTTTTCGCAGCGCGCAGGCGCGCGCTGTGATTGTAATTTTCGACAGCGCACGGGTGCGCGCTGCGGAAAAGTGCATACGCATTTTTCGCAGCGTGTAAGGGTGTGCTGTGGAAAAATGCATCGGCAGCACGCGCTCACGCGCTGCAGAAAAGTGCATACCCGCGCGCTGCTGAATATTCCTATATACTCAAATATAATAAAAATACAAATGATTATAAAATCATATCTCTAGCATTTAAAATCCAACAGATAAATACTACATACAATATCACATTCACAATTATAAAATGAGAGCTCAAACAATTCTAATATATATCAGAGTAACAAAAATCATCTTTGCTACAAAAAGTTTAAGATCAAATCAATAACATCTATATCAGTCAGACAAAACTATAAACGGTTTCAGCAAGCGAAATGGTCCACACAAGCGAGCTTCTCTTGCTAAATGAATTGTCAAATGGACCGAAATGGTAAAGAAAGCAGGTGGAAAATACCTTTCTAACATGCATAGAGTTTCAGCAATATTTTCCTCAAGTTGTTCTAAACAGTTCCTGTCTAACACTCTTTGACATATTTCATTGTAAAATGCTCAAAGCAGAAATATAACATTGCGTGGCCCTTTGGGTAAAAGACTTCTCAATGCAACTGAAAGCAATTGTTGCATTAGAACATGACAATCATGAGATTTCAGTCCAATCAGCTTACGCTCTTCTAATGAAACACAATTATCAATATTTGAGTTATAACCATCTGGTAACTTTATTTTTTTCAACCTAGAATAAAATATATCCATTTCTTTCTTAGACAATGTGTAAGGTGCAGCAGGCAAGTGATACATGTTTTCTCCTTTGTTTTGAGGATGTAATTCATCTCTAATTTTTAAGTACATCAAATCTTTGCGGGCCGAACTTAAGGATCAAATACTTCGGTAGCTATATTTTTTTCACCAATTGAATTTAGTGATAAAATTTAATTTTATTTTTGTCATTGCCATTAACAATGGAAAATTATTATCGTCGCTACATTAATAACGACAATTTTAATTCTGTCGCTAAATCTAACATAAATATTTTATTTTAGTCATTAAAATGGTGGAGGGTTACAATTCTAATTTAGCGATGAAATTTTAATGCTATCGCTAAATTAATGATGAAAATAAAATTCTGTTACTAAATTTGAATTAAATTTTAATAGCCGTGTCGGCCCGCAATGCTAGTGCCGGTGTTGAGTGGGTGTAGGTGCCTAGGGTCGAGTGCCCGGCGAAATGGCACGAAACATAATTTTAAACCATGGGTCAAAGGAGACTTTGTTGGAGTTTCTGTAACTTTCTTCAAATTGCAAATTTATTCAATATTTCTATAATTATTCAATTAATAGCTACACATTCTTGTTGTTCTAAGGTTTCTAATAGTCCCCGGGGCAATGGTGCAATGGTAAGAGCTACGATGTATTTGTAAGAATTTTCTTCTAAATGGGGAACACAGGGATTGAGTTCATGAGGCTGACTGAGATTTATCAATTTTTTCTAAGGTTTATAGTAACTCCAATTAAAAATGACAGGAAGAACTTAAACTGCTGGCCCTGTCAATGAAAAGTATGATTGCTAATCCAGAAGAGCAAATTCTAAGAAAATTTATCAGTTCCTTCTCAAGAACCTTAATATTTATGATAACAATAACATCACAAATTCCTAAAGCCAAGATGTCACGGATGCCCCTTTATGCTAAAAATTTGACAACCACAAAGTTATATCGCATATTTAGTACTACTTCTGTATCACACATCATTCCAAGCACACCAAAGAGAAGGTAGACACGGAAGATGTTATCATAGATACATGGAAAATGGTTGTAATCTTCCCGTTTTTAGTTCATATAAGAAAACAATGCCTCAAGTTTCCCACATTTTCAAACCCGAATCTAGTCTCACGAATTCTTTGCGACCTCAGTGGTATTCATAGATGAACTGAGATCGATACTCCCGCCCAGTTTACATAATCACTTTCTCTCGTCGTGTCATAAGCCAATCTATGCATAATTTGATCAAAAAGGGAAAGGATAACGAAAGACTACTAGTTCTTATTTCTCTGAAGAATCGAATATATCAACAAATGAACGAGACAAACCTGGAGGAAACCGGCACTAATAACAATAGATCCGTAGCAACTGATTCGGCAGACAAGATATATTCTTATTGTTTTTAAAATATATTTAGTTACTTATTTTAAATAAATAAGTTTCAATATTTAAACTATCATATACATTATTTTATACTATAATTTATTGTAAAAATAGTTATATGGGTGATATTTGCTAAAAGTAGATTACTTCTTTAATAAATCCTGATATTTTTCTGTGTTGTCAAGTTTTAAAATTATGAGAAGTGCAGCGAGTTCTGCTAGAGAGAATGTCAATGGTCTCTTTGTCATATCAGATGGATTCTTTAATACCTTTTCGCAAGCATTTTGTCAATCACGTATCCATCGCTTCTCTTTTGTCATTGCACGGAAGTGACAAAGAAAGGGAAGGGGATCGAGGTTGGGGGTTTGTGAACTAGGGTATCGGGGACCAAGGTGACTGGGCGTTTGATTAGGGTTTTGCGCGAGCGGAGAAGAGACTTTGCCTTATGAAGAGCAGCTCGGGTAGCAAAGGAGGAAGAAGAGGGAGGAGGGACTCATGCCTAAGGATAGATACCAGTCTCAGCGGTGATTAATTCGGCTAAGTATTTAGTCCCACATCGTCAGTGCTTGACGTGCTTCCTGTAAGAAACCCTATAAATTACTACGAGCGTTGCCCATTCAAATCACGCAGCTGCGCGGTGAGCACAGAATTATTCTTTCGCCTTTTACTAAAGAATACCGTGTGTTCGCCGCTTAAAGCAGCATACGATAATTTTTGGAGGGGCCTTTTACAAAAAGGGCCCTGATAAATTGTAAAATAAAATTTTACTACCAATCTGATCCTGGTGACTTTTTGATCATATAAGATTTTTAATGATAATTTATCTAAATAATAAACTATTGATAATCTAAAAACTACAAGCCGTGCATTTGATATATTCATATTTTTTTAGTCTCAAAATATGGTATTAATTTTTAAACCGAGTATATATATATATATATAATAATTATATACTATTCCAATATTTAAAAAATGTGAATATTAAAAATATCATTAGAAATTTATAATATAGAGTCAATATATATACAATAAAACATATTAGAGATATTTTCAGTAAAATATAATTACATCTTTCATAAAAAGGAAACCGTTAGAAATTTCTATGGTATAACAACGTGATTATGTATGCAATTGTATTCTCAGAAGAATTTGCCAAACAAATATATTTTTCCAGTTGCTACATTAAAGTTAGCTGCAGGGCATGCAGAAGTAGATATATAAAGACGAAGGCCCTAGCATGTTGCGATGTCGGAGGCAATGGAAAAGCAGAGGCACCGACAGTGCTACACTGGTGGAGCTAGATTTCTACCGTGCTGGCTGTCGGTGGAAGAAGAAGTAGACGCTAATGAAGAAGGGCAAAGTTTTTTTTTTTTGTTTTTTGATAACTTATATATTTAAATTTCATTCGATTAATTTTGAAGTAGATTATTTGATTCATATGCATAATTAGATGTCGATCGTTAAAATATTCATTTAGAATTCAAATCTTGAGTGTGTTGCAGAAAGAGTCTCGTTTCATATTCTTTAACATCGCATATGTAAAACGGTTATTAAATTTATTATATTACATAGAACTGAATATTAGATTGTGATTTGAACTATCAAACAAATGAATTAATCCATAATATGATAGATCAATCCGTCAAAAATTTATCATATGACAAAACATGACAACCCACCAACTTATCGAGTTGAGAAATCTTCAATCAAACCCAACCTAAGACGAGTTATGAATTAGACGGCCCAACTCACGAACTTATCAAAAAAAAAAAAATATAATTTTTTAAATTTTAATTGCGGTTTAAACGGATAAAATCCACTAGTCCATTGAATTTTCTATTTTAATTCTAAATTTTAAAATAAATAAATAAATTTTCTCAATTCGCGAGTCAACTCAAGTCCGTCACAAGCCAACCAACACGGATAGCAAGCGTAGATGGGTCGATTCACCTGAACTCATCTTAAAATGAATTGATAAGGTTTTAATCCAATCCGTTAAATTATTTGGCGGAGCGGACCACCGACGAATCCAACCTAAATTAACGACTCTAACTTAAGCATATGAGCAGAAAATGAAAGTTATAAAGATGAAGATGTTAAAATGGATATGCATATATACAAGGATGGATAAAATAAGAAATAAAAATATTAAAGAGAAAATCGAGATTGCACCTATTGAAGGAAAACTCAAAGAGATGTTTAAGATGATGCAGACATATACGTAGATGACCAATAGATGCTCCAGTTAGACGATATGAAACTACGACAAATATGTCCATTAAATGAGGAAGAAGAAGACAAAAAAAAAAGATTTGATTAATAACAATAAAATAAGATAAAATTTATTTAAATATAAATAATGATATAGTCGGGGATAAGATGTAGAAGATTTATATAGCCGACCCCACCTATTAGGATAAGATTTGATAATTGTTGTATCCATATTAGCTAGATGGAGTGCACAAATAACCACTTATCTCTTCCAATGATCAAAGAACAATTCTTATTGCTTGCTTTCACCTTTTACTCTAGAGACAAACCTTTTTAGTGAATTTGCACAGATTTGAACGAACAGACAAAAGCAAAGACCTACAAACAAGAAATCAGATTCCAATTTCTGAAAAGGACATCAAGCAAAAGCAAAGGATCGAGTGGCCAACCTTTTGTTGATTAGGAAAATTGCAAGGTAAAATGAAAACACCCTGCAAGTAATTAAACAAAGGTGTGGAGCATCACAATTGCAGCATACGAGACCTGCTTGGATTGGACCATGAACCATGTGCTTCAGGTCCAATGTATCTCAATCAGTCAGTATACTTTGAGGAGTTCATGACTGCTGCAAAATTTAGGTGGCACGCCATTATCAGAAATGACAGTTTTTGGAAGGACCACAGCACAATGTTGACCCAACTGATCATTTGTCTGCCCAAATCTTATGGAAAACTCAGCTCCTTGTTGCATTTTGGTGTCTTGATGTTGCTAGTGTCCTAAAATCCTTTGGACGAATTGCTCCAACAAATAAGTGACCCAAAGTTATCAATAGATATGTGACCAATCATGAATTTATAGTTAACCTCTCACATATAACAGAGCCCGCAAGAGATTGTCTCAGACAACACACTTATCAGTTGCCATATCAATCCTATATGCTCTTATGATTTTCCTTTTTCTTGAAAAATTATATAACTCTTAAATAACAATCCAACAACTTGAAACTAAATCACCCGTATGTGAATAAAATGCGCATATGTTAAAGTATCTCAGAAGCATACACGAAGGCAGAAGTACAAAGCATACATCAACTAGGAAAGCATATATTAACCACAATACTTAAAGAGATCTATAAACTGTAAAATTGAAAGCTCAAGTTATATGAGAAAACATATTAGTGAGATGAGAAGGGGGGGACATAAATGATCATATGCATTAAAGTCTTGATCTTGGTGATTCCATGGCAGGTCATTGTTCTCTAATCTAGAAATCAGTATTGAAGGGGTATAACTTTATTAGGACACTGAAACCTAATAGTACTAAACTCCAGCTGGTTCTAGCTGGCTTTATCTCCACACTATAACTTTCAAGAGCTGGACATAATAATAGGAAACGCTACTCAAATTCTTAGCTGTTTCAACAAGTTGTCATTATTTTTCTTTAACTGAAAGAAAGAGGCTGAAGCAATTTTGCCTCCTGGAGCAATGAATCTAATGAACCACCATGACATAAGCATTTGCCTTTACAAAAACAAGAATATATTTTCCTTCAACAAAAAAGAAAAGAAAAAAAAAAGACTATAGCCAAAAATCTGAAACTGGCATTGTTAACTTTACCAATTTTTGCAAGTTTGAAGCCTCCTTGTTTCTAGGAAACAATTAGTCAATACCCAAAATCCCAAGCTAGGTAAACGTAAACCATAATGCACTGAGACAGCCATAAGATAATTAAACATCAACTGACCCTTTTGGACTTGTAAGGGAGTGGAAATGCCCTCCAAGTAAAGTTCTAACCAACCTTCACCTGTCTGTTATCTCTATATCATAATGCATTGCCCTACCCTCCAGTTAAATTGTGACTGTCTAATCCTCTCTAGCCATCAGGAAAGAAGTATTATCCACAATAATTGATGCTAGTACATTTGAATGCACATCACCCACCCCATTTTCTATGGTTTTACTTTGGTTTAAGTGATTAAAAACAATTTTGATACACCATCCTTTTTGCTATTCTTCCATCCCCCTTCTTCCATTCAAAACCAAAAAATAAAGGGCTTTCAAAGGATAAATAGATCAAACTTTGCCACACAAAAAGACTGACTTTACTAATATACTTCATTTTCCTTGTTTTTCGCATACAGATCTAGAAATAGAACTAGCAAGTGGGCAAGCTTTTTCAAGCATCAAATTTCCAAGGAAATTAGTTTCTTTTTTACACGAATCGTATATGACCTGTTTACAGCACCAATCGAACAACAACATCATCATCAATTACAGCAACAATTATTCAAAACTACGACAGAACAACCAAAACCACATACGAAATTCCTCTTTTTTTTCTCATTAAAAAGGTGCTTTTCTCGCACCAGAGCATAGATCTGCAAAGGATACATCTAACCTCGGCACTGGGTGATGGCGGAGCAGCTGCGGGAGTAGGGGTTAGCCTGGGCGCCCGGGCGGCAGTTATAGTAGGAAGCGCCTCGACGGGAGCACGGGACGGTGTCGCGCCTGAGGGCGCCGTAGCTGATGTAGTTGGCGGTGGCGAGGACGCGGCGGCTGACTTCCGATCCGAGGTCGAACTCCTCGCCCGCGAGGCACTCCGCAATGGTGCCGCGGCAGCCGGAAAGGGCGGGGATCCAGCCGAGGGGGAGATCCGCGGCGGCGCCACTGGCCGCGTCCGGGGAGAGTGCGGCGGCGGCGGCGACGACGACGAGGGCAGCGACGAGGAGGGAGACCGGCAGCAGCTTCGCCATTATTTGTCGGTGGAGAGAGAGGGGAAAGGCGAAGGCCCTCTTTTTGGCACACACAAGAAAGAGAAGGGAGGAATTAATGGACGAAGGAGGTTTGGAGAGGAGAGGAGATGAGAGTGTTTATTATAAGGTTAAGGTGAGGCTGAGGCGAGTGAGCATAAAGCTTGGAGTATCGGAGTAATGGAATAGGAATATACTTCTTTTTCCAACACTTGTTTGAATTCATAGACATTTTATTTTGTTTTATTTTATTTTGTTTTATTCTTTTAGATTAAATGTCACAATTTAAAGGAAATTTTAGGTGAAAATTAAAAGTATATATTTTTCTTATTGTCCTTAAATTTGTGTTATATATTGCAGAAAAATATTAAAAAGAATATTTTTTTCTCTAATTTAATAATTGTAAGCCTCCTAAAACTAAAATTGCTATATAAACTTAAATTGAGATGTATATTTTATCAAATTATTATATTGTGTCTGTGATTTTTTTATAATCTAAGTGTTCGGTATTATTTGACTAGTTTGAAGGTAGATGGTATTTTCTTTTTATTCATTTATCAAATAAATTTGGAATATAATTTATGTGCACTTATATTTTGGAATAATAAAAGAGTCTTTATTATTATTATTATTAAAAGGATATTTCATCCCACCAATAACATACGCATAATTAATTAACTGTTCTTCATTATATTATTTTATTATTATTTTTTACTTAAATTTTGAATTGGTCAAATGTATTGTAATAACTATGAAATCGTAACTGTTATACATATTACAGTAACTATAATTTTATAACTATAATAACATGAATGTTAAATGAGCAAGTCAAATTTGCATTGTAGAAGTTATAAAATTATAAAAGTTATAATAGTTGTAGTAGTTATAATTTGATAATTATTAAATATAAATTATAGGTGCATTGGATTAAATCTATATTACAGCATTTATGGAAGTGTAACTGTTACCATTTGAATATTTTTGAATAGGTTAAATATACATTGTAACAGCTATAATTTTATAACTATTATAATATATATAACAATTATAAAATCATAATTATTATAATACATCCAATACATTCAAAATTTAAATAAAATAATAATAAAAATAATATATTTAAAAAAATATAGATTGCTAGTAGATTACGTCCTTTGATAGAAAAAGTACTTTGTTTGATAGATTTAAATAATAAAAAATAAAGTGATCTTCTAATTTTTGTCCAAATATGTTTATATTTTTATAATATAAAAGGGCTCTTTTAATGATAATAGAAAAATATCTTGTGATTTTTTGTTAAAATGATTTTTTTTTGTTATCAGCCATTTCAGTCGCTTATAGTCTGTTTACTAAAAAAAACAATTCAAGGGAAAAAAAAAGAAGAGAAAGTATATATTAAAAAAATAATAATAACGGGATTTCAGTGAGTTTGCGGTCAACTTGCGGAACTTTACGGCCGCAAGCAAAGCGGCCCACTGTCACGAGCGATGTCGCGGCGCCACTGAGAGATTCCCGCGAAGAAAAATTAAATTCATTCTGCGTGGATAACAAATATATTTAAAATAATCTATAAATAACTTTTTAATGTGTAAGTCCATTATTTTATAATAAATAAAGAAAAGGATTAATTATCTGGAGGAATTTAATTAATGATATGCAGTAAGGTACAGGCTGCCGTCAAATTTGGCTACCATCTGAATATTTTAACATATCCGCGATTAATCATTTTATCATTTTGCTAGGTGACAACTGAAAATTGTTTTCCATCTTCTATTCTGTTCTATTCCCATCCAGGAATTCAATTAAAGTTTTAACGACCAATATTTGATGCCTGGAGATATCTATAATTAATACCTTGTAAATTATTAATATTTATTTTGAATATCATGTGTCTGGATTTGTCTAAAAACTTTAGGAATACATGTGATTAGATTTTAGGGATTAGTTCGCTAATTTCAAAAGGCTGCTTATTTAAAAAGCCAGCTCGGTGCTAATTACCTCAACGCGGAATTATGCGGTCCCACGCACGTGGCAAAGGCGCGTCACCAGTCGTCACCAGCTAACTGCCTACCTGTACAAATACCTTCCCTCGTCTCCATCTTTCACTGCAGTTTTAATAAAAAATAAAAAATAAAAAATAAAAAATAAAAAATAAAAAATAAAAAATAAAACAGTATTAATTTAAAATTATTCTTGAAATTAAAATCTTTTTTAAAATAAGATTTAACACTATTAAAATAATGATAATTTTTTTTAAATATTATTTTAAAAAAATAATGGCCAGTAGAGTAGACCATCTCGAACCTGATTGGATGAAGTTTGGGTAGAGGCCCAGACGAGGGCGGGCCTTCGGCCCATTTACATTTCTTTTTGAAGTTCGAATCCGGTTACGAGATTGAGCGATTAAGGCCAGAATGGTCATTTAACTCTAGAATTCTCTCTAGGGTTCTCTCCTTGATATATTGGACAACGCGGCGCTGCGGTGAAGGAAGGGGCGAGGCGGGACTTGGAATAGTATTCAGGAGCAAGGAGCCGACATCTGCTACAATGGTTCGTCCTCTTCGTCGGTTTCAGATGCATCTCTTTGCTCTTGAGTTTTCTGATGAATGGCTCGCTGTTTGTTTCGTATGGGGTTTATTAACCCTCTGTTTTTTTTTTAAATTCTTGATTCGTTACCTGTGAATCATGTCTTTACCTGATTGATCGTAGTTAGTGCGTAGATGTTGTATCAGAGAATTGCTAGATGGTTCTTCATTTCCCCGTCGACAATCAACTCTCAGATGCCTTTTACTCCATCTGTCGAATGGATTCACTACAGAAAAAAGGTCTTTGGTTATTTGTTCGGAGCGATTTCAGATAAGGAAACTCCCAGTAGTTGACTATCGGGACGGGTTATTTACTTTTTTAAATGCCTCGTTCTGTCAGGAGGCATGAAGTTTTTTCCTTCAATTGTGTGTTAGTACTGAATCGTTGGTGTTGGCATTCGGGTCCGGAATTTATCCATCATCAAAACTTTAGAAAACGACATGTTGGTTGATAATGAAATTTGAAACTGTTTCTTAGAGGTTCTTGTTTCTTGTATTCGGTGGACTCAGACAAACAATAGTTTTGCGCCCTGAGTTATGGTAACTTGTCTCATTGAAATATGAGAGGAACGTGGTGTTGAGATGTGATGATATGTTTGAGTTGCTATTTGATTCGGCTTGGGATCAAAATTTTGTGATAATGCTCAAGGTCCTTGTCCAAAATCGATATAAAAGTAGGATTTTTTATCCCTTTCCTGCATTCTCAGTGCTAATTGATTGTTGTGTAATTTCTAAAGGTTTCTATTTGAGTTTTGATCTTGCTTGGTTCTTGTTTTCTTTGGTTCTCTTCAGGCCAGGGGATTGAAGAAACATCTGAAGCGGCTCAATGCCCCCAGGCATTGGATGTTAGACAAGCTTGGCGGGGCCTTTGTAAGTAAATTTTTCCTCTCAATGTTTTCTGTTTTATATATATATATATATATGAGTAGTTGGTCTGACTAGTGAGTTTTTTTTTCTTTACTAGGCTCCTAAGCCATCATCTGGGCCGCATAAATCAAGGGAATGTTTGCCCTTGATACTTATTTTGAGAAACAAGCTGAAATATGCTCTTGTATATCGGGAAGCGATTGCAATTTTGATGCAACGCCATATAATGGTCGATGGAAAGGTTAGAACTGACAAGACTTATCCAGCTGGATTCATGGGTATGTGATCAATCTTCCTTTATGGGTTATAAACCTGTCTTCTTTGTGCCAAGTTTTATTCTGCAACAAAAAATTATCCAAACTACATGGTTTTATTTTGTAGATGTTGTGTCGATTCCCAAGACCAATGAGAACTTCCGTCTCCTTTATGACACCAAAGGCCGCTTCCGTCTCCATTCGATTAGGGATGAAGAGGCTAAGGTATCTGGACATTGTGCTTTATTCCATTCATGAATCCTTGTTGATCATCTTACTATAAAATGCTGATCAATTATTTAAATACACATTAGAATTGGTCAATCTGGACTTCTCATGAACTCTTTCATGTTTTGTTACTTGTCTAACAATTGTTTTTGAATTGGAATAGTTATAATATTGCAATTGCTATATTGTTTCAAATTTGCAAATGCTACTTGGACTTGTAAAATTAAAGAGGACAGAGGGTTGATTTTATTTACTTATTGCAATTGAGCGTAACTATATGCAGGTAAAAATGTGATGATTAAGTATTAGTTTACTGTTATAAAGAAAACAATTAGTTTAGCTGATGTTGCTCATTTTGTTTAAGAATTTGAACTTTTTGAGTACTAAAATAATGCATTTCCCATGAAGTTCAAACTTTGCAAGGTTAGATCTGTACGATTTGGACAGAAGGGCATTCCCTATCTGAACACTTATGATGGCCGCACTATTCGCTATCCGGATCCACTTATCAAGGCCAATGACACCATCAAGCTTGACTTGGAGACCATGAAGATTGTAGATTTCATTAAGTTTGATGTTGGAAATGTGGTCATGGTGACCGGCGGGCGAAATACTGGTCGTGTGGGGGTGATCAAGAACAGAGAGAAGCATAAGGGAAGCTTTGAGACCGTCCACATTCAAGATGCCACCGGGCACGAGTTTGCTACTCGCTTGGGCAATGTGTTCACAATTGGGAAAGGAACGAAGCCATGGGTATCTCTTCCCAAGGGCAAGGGTATCAAGCTAAACATCATCGAGGAGGCGAGAAAGCGCCTAGCAGCTGCTGCTGGCACTGCCGTCCCTGCTTAGTTTTTGGTTTCTTCAATAATCTGAACGTCTGTTTGGGTGACGACTTAAGAACTTTTTTCTTTGTATTGTAACTATGTTATCAAACATTCATCTGTTTCTGGATACTATGCAAGAGACTAGTTTATTTATTTGGGGTATTTGATGTAGTTAGATGATTATCAGTTATTGCTATCAAATTTGGTATTAACATTTTGCATTTAGTGATTCTATTCTTAATGATGAATAATTCCCATATGCATGTTCATATCTTTTGCTGTAGCCCTATTCTTAATGATGAATTCAGCTTATATGGTAATAAAAGAATACCTTTTATATTACAATAGCCCTATCCTCCTGATTCATGATTAAGCTCCTTGCAATTTACTTTGAATGGAATAATTGTTCAACTCAGTTCGTATGAAATAATTGTTAAAGGTTTTATTTATTAAGCTCAAAGATAATAAATTAGCTTTACTTTTAATTTTATTTGATTTTCTATTCGAGATGTATAAATTAACTTTTGAAGTGATTAGTATATAACTTTTGGTTTTGTAATGACTTCTCTAATTATTTTATTTTTTTACTATTATTTTATAATGAAATGTTTGATGATATTTTCATATACATTGTTGTCTGTGAGATACGATGTCACTCGAACAGAGATGGAATTTCTCCACTTATAAATAATAAAGTTTTATTTGCTTCTAGAATTTTTTTCTTTTTACTTTTAATATTAGATAATTTTAGTTGCGTTGCTTACTTATTATGTATTTTGTTGGGTTGGTGACCATTTAAGAAATTTATCTTGGAGTTAAATTCCTCGAATAAATTACAAGGCCGAATATATGATACCGTTAAGTATAAATTCTTTTTTTTTAATTTATAAAGCATCCGGATCCTAAGAGTCAATTAAAAAAATAAATATATGATTTGATGTATATGAAAGTATTGTCAAAACGTAGCATGGGTTGTGTGAGTTTCAAATCTTAATTGTTTGAGAAAAAAATCTTGGCACTTATCATCATAATATTTTTTATTTATATGATATTTAGATTTTATGAGTTAATTAATCTTTAGATGTACGATTTAATCTCATATTTTACATACCAAATAAATTCAGAAAATGTAATGACTCCCTAAGTGGCACCTCAGAGTCATTAGTTATTTAAATATTGCATATATACTTTGCATGAATTTTAAACTCTGATTGCTTAAAAAAAGTATTCTACCACCTACCACTATACTATGTCTTACGAGCTTTCTTTCCACCCCACTATGAAATGTAATGTGTAAAAGTTCAGCCCTCGGGACATAGTTGAGTTAGTTACAACGGAGCCGATCGTGTCTGATCGTGTGGATAGATAATCGTGAGACTGATCATGTGAGACGGTTGGGACGACGGATTCCATTGGGTGAATAGTATGAAGATTAATTTTTAAATTGCCCATAAATTATATTTTACATTTATCTAAAACGATATTTATCTTCAAATTAATCAAATATTTAAATTAAAAAAATTGTAGGCGAACTTATGTGACTATGCTTCAAATTATTCAAATTAATAATATGAATGGATTTTCTTGATTTTGTATTAGTAGTTAATATATTCCTCTTTTTATTATATATATATTTTTGTCTTTTGTTTTGTTTTGGTTTGGTTGCGGATGTGATGTCGTCGCTGCTTCCGCCGCTAAAGCTGCCTCCGTCGGCGGCGTGGGGGGAGTCGCTGCCCCCCGCCGCCCATCGGATCCTGCATGCCATCAGCACGTGCACCTCCCCCGCCCAGCTCCCCCTCATCCAATCCCAAATCCTCCTCCACCGCCTCCACCCCAACACCACCGTCGCCTCCGCCTTCATCAACGTCTGCCTCAACCTCCGCCGCCTCTCCCCCGCCCTCTCCCTCTTCTCCCGCCTCCACCGCCCCCACGTCTTCCTCTGCAATACCCTCCTCCGCGCCATCCACCTCCTTCCTTCCTCTTCCCCTTCCCTCCCGCCCCTCTTCCTCCTCTCCCACATGCTCCGCTCCTCCGTCCCGCCCAACCGATACACTTTCCCTCTCGTCCTCAAGTCCCTTCCCCGCGGCGACCTGCCTCGCGTCCGCATGCTCCACGCCCTGTCTCTCCGATTCGGCCTCGCCTCTGACCTCCACGTCCGCAACTCCCTTCTCCACCTCTACGCCACGGCTGCCGACATCCCCTCCTCCGAGCAACTGTTCGATGAAATGCCCTCCCCCGATGTCGTCGCCTGGACCACCCTCATCACCGGTTACGCCGGGTGCCACCGTCCAGGCGACGCCCTTCTCGCCTTCGAGCGAATGCATTTCGCCGGCGTGGCTCCTAACCGCGTCACCATGGTCAGCGCCCTGGTCGCTTGCGCCGCCCACGGAGCCCTTGACGTCGGCGTCTGGATCCAGGACTACATCCGCAACCGCGGCTGGAAGCTCGACGTCGTCCTCGGGACCTCACTCGTGGACATGTATAGTAAATGCGGTCGGATTGACGCCGGCCTCGAAGTGTTCTGGAGCATGGCCGAGAGGAATGCATACACCTGGAATTCCGTCATCATGGGGCTCGCCCTCGCCAAATGCGGCAGAGAAGCGCTCCAATGGCTCTCGAGGATGGAGAGCGAGGGCGTCAGGCCGGATGGCGTCACGCTCATCGCCGTCCTGTGCGCCTGCAGCCACTCGGGCCTCCTCGAAGCTGGGCGGCAATTGTTCGACGCGATGGTGGCTGGTAAGTACGGATTCCGCCCGGGGATCAAGCACTACGGCTGTATGGTCGATCTCCTGGGGCGCGCCGGTTTACTAGGCGAGGCTATCAGGTTCATAGAAGCGATGCCGTTTGCGCCCAACGTGGTCATCTGGGGATCCCTCCTCCATGGCTCTAGAGCTCGTGGGGAGTTAACATTCAGCGAACTAGCGGCGAGAAAGCTGGTGGAGCTTGAGCCTACAAACATCGTGCATTACGTGGTGTTGTCGAATCTGTATGTTGAGACGGGGCGATGGCTGGAGGCAGAAGAGGTGCGGAGGTTTGTGAAGGAGGGTGGGTTGCGGAAGGATCCAGGTTGGAGCTTCGCAGAGCCCACAGGGGTGGAGGAATGCGTTGCTTGGTAGGACATTGCTTCAGGTGTTCGACACAATGCTTCTGTGGATGATGTGAAGCTGTTGCAAAGATTTTTCCCTCCCAGCTTACCATAAATGAATCCTTTTGCAATGGTGAAGATAAATAGTGAAGCCTAGAGAGGCAGAAGCAGTCATTTGCCATCAAAACAAGTGAGCCCAAGTCCAGAGCTGATAGGTAGTAACAGTGTGATTGATCAGATAAGTATTAAGGGCTTTTGGCAGCATTCTTTCATTTCTGAATTAGCTTGCTAAGAGTTCTTGCATGAGTATGAATGAGTTATTGTTCAAGAGAAAATTCTCTCATTCTATATTACCTTGATTGGGTGCCCATTGGATTTGCCATTCCTGTTAGCTCGGTTTGTTTCCATCATTCACAAAAATATCAATAGCACTATCAATATGGAATGGTACAAAATCAATGGATGAGGCACTTATTCCCCTCTTACAAAGGTAAAGAATCATTTTTGTATGATTGTTTTATGAAATAATTCAGTGACTCGTATCTATGTGTGGATTTGAGGCATGAAACTTGTAACTATAATGTGCTCTGCTCTCCCCCAAATGATAGTTATCTGTCTCTTTGACTGCATATTACTATTGTATTTCACTTTTGGTTCTTGGGCATCTTATATGCATGCTAGTTTCACTTCAAGTGCTTAAACAGAGAAAACCAACTTATCAGGTGCTTTCTACTTGTTTGTTGTATTATGCTCCTAGGAAAGATATTTCTCTTGTGTGCTATGAATAAAGCCACTCACTTGGCGAGCCAAGACATTAGTCGATTACTTCAATGAGCTTAGTCATTTTGTATAGAGAAGGTAAGTTTATGTTTTCTTTCCTGATTGTGGCACACATTGTTCTTAACATGTTGCTGAATTGTTGCCTTCTACTTGTCTCCTTAGATTTTGGTATCTAATATCTCAGGGTTTTATTTTACAGAATTTTAGATTTAGACATGAATCGAATATGCATACTATTTAATTCAAACACATGTAGTACTTTATAATCTAAATTATTTACTCGATAATTATACTGATAATAATTTCATTCAATAAAAACTCAAACTTTAAGCTTAGCTCTAGCTCCCTAAATTTGCATGAAATAGATAGTTAAACAAAACTTAGACTCGCTCGTGAACAATGGACAAAAGATTAACTGCGTTGTTAGACCTGATAAGCTTAAAGTCAGCTCATGGCCTCCCAACTGGCCATTTCAAACATATAAAATAACGAGATTACAAAGCTAAAATTAAAATTGAATTCATCCATGTTGTAAAATAACGAAAATATGAGATAAAAGTGAATATATGAAATGTTCGAGCTCTTACAATTACTAAGAAAACTAGATTAAAAATTAGCAGGGAAAATTTTAAATTACAATTTGTTAGGGCTCTTTTTTTAAAAGAGCCCTTTCAAAAATTAATGTATGCTGTTTTTAATGACAGGCACACGGTATTCTTTAGTAAAAGGCGAAAGAATAATTCGCTTTGTGCCTATCACACAGCTGCATGCTTTTTCATTAATCAAATCTGAACCAATTTATAATTTTCTATGCAGGAAGCACACCAGTACTAGCAATGTGGGACTAAACGCTAGCCAAATTAATCACCCTCGGGCTTCAGACGCCGCACTTTCCCTCCCGAGCGCGAGGCTCCGTGAAGCCTCTTTTCTTCACTTGCCATTGTCCTTCTATGACGAGAGAGAGAGAGGCGATAGATGTTGACGAGAATCTGTAGGCACTCATTTTTACATGGCTAAGTAAGCGAGGGAGAGTGAAAGAAGGGCAGCTTGTTGAGCAGAGTGCAGTCAATGGGAAGCAGAGCAAAAAGACTGGTATATGTTGAGGAAGAGAGCTCCGCAGATTATCCTGGACAAGAACGTCTTCATCTCTCTCTTCGCTGGTGTCTCCAAGAAACCAATTGCAAGGAATCTCAAAACCAAGCTGAACATGGATAGCAAAAGGCTGAAGTATTACCAAATCCAAGCTGACTCATTTGATACAGCTGAAGATTGTTGTTTCCCTGTGTTCGGCTTCATTCACTATGCAAAACGAGCCATGGTGTGATCTTAATCTTCCTGACACCCGAAGAATTTCATGCATCACAAATGCCCAGACCAATGAGGATGGTAGTGGAGACAATGGTTTGATCCAAGTCAAATTGCAATTGAACGAGGACATAAACTCTCAAACGACCAAAGTCCACGGATGTGAATGCCTAAACCAATTTGATTACATGAAAGCGTAGAATCTCATGATGTGAGAAGAATGGAAGAAGCTTTAAGAACATGAAGATGCCCATGCAACCTCTACACAAGGGTAGGTGCCGACTACACGGCAAGCCCAATGACCCCAAGGACCAAGGTCTATACATTGCACGACACAACTAAGAGACGCTAATTATTTGGGCGTGTGCAACGGCGTTTGCATCAGACGTGCCGTTGACCAAAGGCAAAACATTATATTAATGTTGGTAGATTACAGAAACAGTCATTTCAGATCCATTTTTAATCAGTCATTAAATTTGATCATAAATTTTACAAAAATTAAAATTTCATCGCTAATTTTGTGACTAAAGAAAATTAAGATTTCGTCACTAATTTTAACAATGAAAATTAAAATTGCATTGCTAAATTTAATGAAATTTTTGCAGAATACCTCATAAAATTCATTCAAAATCTTATAATACATTATAAATCCAACAACATTCAACAAAAATAAAAAAACATTCAACATCCAAGACATTCAACAAAAAAAAAAAAAAGGCATTCAACAAAGCAACCTTCGACTTACATTCAACAAAAAAACAGCATTCAACTACACTTATCCATCACAAAAACAATCAAATGATTCTAGTTCAAAAACAAATAAAATCATCACTTCTTTGGCTTCTTCCTTCTCATCATCCCATTCTGTAGCCAGCACAATATGATAGGTTTAATAAAAACATGCACATTCAGATTCCACTACCTTTCATATTTTGAAACAATCTCATATATGAATCTAAAGTTAACTTACATATTAGTTGGATAACATGGATTTACATAAGGACAAAACTACAATCTCATATATGAATCTAAAGTTAAGATATATATTAGTTGGATAACATGGATTTACACAAGAACAAAACTACTTACATGGTTCAAACTTCATTACATTTTTTATTTTTAAAGAATTTTGCTCGTATATGAATCTAAAACTAAAAAATTTAGAATAGCACAAAACTAAAACTACTTATTAGAAGAATATTTAAAATAATAAACACAAATTTAATATATTTTAACAGAATATATACATTAATAATAGCATATAGTATAAAATCTAGTTTTTTTAAGTGTTGACATTTTATTACATTTTTCCTGAAAAGATATAATACAATTAGAACTAAATATAATATCAAAATTAACAGAACTATTTTACATGTTTTATGAATGATAAAAAAAATTAAATTGAAGGGCAATACACCACAAAAAAATTAGTTATCAGTAGGTTTGAGTCGTAGGTCTATTGTGAATCGAAACCATACGACGTCGGAAAAGGAGAATGACTCATTAATGAATAGAGAAAAAAAATTCTTATATTTGCTGCTCTACTACCGTTTTGACCTGATCTTTCATTGACTACTTCGACTGCTCTAATATCGTGACCCGATCACTCAATCCTTAATTTTCTTTTTTTATGATTGCACTTCAGTAGATAAAGAACTAGGACAACCCCTGGCCCTAAGAGCTATCACATGATAATATTTAACCCGTGCTTGGGAGCCAAAGTCATAGAGAGAATTCTTTTTTGATCCATCGATAATCTCAAAATATAAATTATTTGATAGAGTATGTAAGTCCTCTCCTTCAATAGCAGACTGAAACGCCTGTGCAACTTGATCAGTCATATCGTCTTATGAAAAAAAATATTATTATCTAATATACAATTAATAAAGTTAGTCATTGTTAAATGTAAGAATAATAAAGTTTACATTCTTATATCTATGGTCTTTGAACGATCATCGATAAAAGTGTCATCATTTTTCTTATGAGTATTGCGAAATACCTCCCAACAAGTGTCAGGTCTGTGTAAAATATTTACCTGCAAACATAATTTTTTTATAAATTAAAATAAGTTGATTAATAATTATAAAATTTTTATATAAATTTACTGTAAACTCATCAAGTCAATACATGCTCTACAATATATCATGATCCAGTCATATGCTTTGAGGATCTCATGCTCGAGCCAACGACCTCAATATTTCTATTGCTTTTAGCAGTCAATGAATTTCGCTGCTATTTTTTTGCATCTCAAATGTTCTTCCATATATCCCAAATCTCAATTGGTGTATAAGATAACTTTGTTCTCTTTCTTCTCCACTTGTATAACAAGTTCTTGTATAACTTTTAACAATAATTGTTCTATATTTTTTAAAATTTTACCTCGTGATCTATGTTTCTAGACCTCTAAGAAACTAAGGATGCGTGGTTATATATAATCATCTGAACAGATAGCTGCATTCAGATAAGTAGGATTTGTTAAGGCTATAATCTGTTGCTCTCCTTAATTTGTGATGGTAAAATATATTTAGACACTGAAGGATCTTCCACTTTTTATTATTATGAATTAAATTGAACTTCCTGCTTTGAAAAGTTTTAAATAATTGCAAGTGCAAAACTAGCAATTGTATCATGTGTTTCATAAAATAGCTGAGGGATTATAGAGATTAAGGGTTTTATTTTACAGAGTTTTTGATTTAGACATGAATCCAATATGTATACTATTTAATTCAAACACATGTAGTACTTTATAATCTAAATTATTTACTCGATAATTATACTGATAATAATTTCACTCAATAAAAACTCAAAAACCTTAAGATTAGCTCTAGCTCCCTAAATTGCATAAAATAGATAGTTAAACACAACTTAGCCTCGCTCGTGGACAACGGTCAAAAGATTAACTGCGTTGTTAGACCCAACTGGCCATTACAAACATACATAATAAAAAGATTAAAAGGATAAAATTAAGAAAATAGACTCATCCACGTTGTAAAATAACGAAGATATGAGATAAAATTAAATATATGAAATGTTCCAGCTCTTACAATTACTAAGATAGTTAATTTAATTATCAGGGAAAATTAAGTTGCAATTTGTTAGGGCTCCTTATATAAAAGAGCCCTCTCAAAAATTAATGTATGCTGTTTTTAATGACAGGCACACGGTATTCTTTAGTAAAAGGCGAAAGAATAATTCGCTTTGTGCCTATCACACAGCTGCATGTTTTTTCCTCGGTCAACCCTGAACCAATTTATAATTTTCTCTGCAGGAAGCACAATCAGTACTAGCAATGTGGGACTAAACGCTAGCCAAATTAATCACGCCTCGGGCTTCAGACGCCGCACTTTCCCTCTCTTCGCATCCTCCTCCTTCCTTACCCAAGCGCGAGGCTCCGTGAAGCCTCTTCTCTTCAGTCTTCCCTTGCCACTGTCGTTCTATGACGAGAGAGAGGGGAGAGGCGATAGATGTTGACGATAATCTCTAGGAACTCATTTTACATGGCTAAGTAAGCGAGGGAGAGTGAAAGAAGGGCAGCTTGTTGAGCAGAGTGCAGTCAATGGGAAGCAGAGCAATAAGACTGGTATAGGTTGAGGAAGAGAGCTCCGCAGATTATCCTGGACGAGAATGTCTTCCTCTCTCTCTTCTCTGGTGCCTCCAAGAAACCAATTGCAAGGAATCTCAAAATCCAAGCTGAACATGGGTAGCAAAAGGTTGAAGTATTACCAAATCCAAGCTGACTCATTTGATACAGCTGAAGATTGTTGTTTTCCGGTTCTCGGTTTCATTCACTATGGTGTGATCTTAACCTTGCTGACGCCCGAAGAATTTCATACGTGGCTCTGCTCGTTGCCCTCGTCAGGGCTTTGGCCGTGTGTCTGTACATCTGCGTCGTGGCGGCCGAAAAATTGATCCGAGCTCTCGTAGTCGGAGTCAGGTAGTGCGCCGAAGGAGCATGGAAGACGATCATGGCCTGCTGTAGGAGATCAGTACTACCGTGGAAGATGGTGAAGGCGCCTGGAAAGCCGCGCATGCACATTCCACGGGTCTCCTTCAAGGTTGACCCCAACCCCAAGGCTTACTTCATCGGCGTTCAGGCGAGTGGCGGGACGAGTAGAATGAGATAACCGATGGCCGGTGTCCGGTAGAAAAGCCCCAACCTCAACAGCGATCATCTCCCTCTCCAGTGGTCTCCCCTCCTTTTAACTTTATGAATAATCTAAAGAAACATTTGGCTAGCTAAATGGATGCATTAGTGCTCCTGTTGAGATCCCTCGTGGATCCGCCATCAACCACGCAGATGAGCAATGGAACCTATAAGCACTAACACAGAGAGAAAGAAAGGTCAGAGTGATTCCTGGCTCGATCACTCTAACGTTCAAATTAGTCATCATCGGAGGAAAAAGAAAAAACTTGAAAGAAGCTGGTTGAAGATTGTGAGATTCCGTACATGTACATGCAATATCAAGAGGTTATATAGACAGAGAGGGGAGAAAATTAAATCAGCTTATCTTATCATTAATTAAGAAAAATATCTGCCCAGTAGATTTTATCAGAAGAGATGTTTTTTCTTAATTAAGAAGAATATTATACAGTAGGATCTTGTTAGAGGAGATGTCCTGTCAAAGTATATAAAACATCTTATCGCCACAATTATCCGCGATCATTACGGATGGAATGTTCTCTCATCGCCATAGCTTGGCATCATGAGATTGTTATGTCTCATAATTTCTTGACGACGGTGATGTGACTATCTAACAGATTTGATTATGACTGACTGAACAATTTGACAATCTAAGAGGGAAGAGCCGAAATAGGCATAAACTATAGGAGCAATGAAATTGGTGAGTCGTAGAGCTCTTGTTGATCATGGCCATCTGAGTCCACAATAAGATGGATCAGAGCTACGGGTTGAGTCTAAGTAGATGGACAAGTGATCGAATAGGGACTCTAAATGAGATGAATGGGTCTAATCAACTGATCAAGTCAATTGTGATGATCATGTGACAAGTCATCTTTTTTTCTGTCCTACATGTCCAATCATAATACTCATAACAATTAGCAAAGTCTAACAATTATTATGTCTAAGGCCTTTATTCTGAAAAAATAATATTAACTACTGGAAAGGGTACATTGAGTAATTAAAAAGTCATTACTATTTAAGTAAGGATGTAACTAATTGAATTAAACGAATAAGTAGACATTTATATGAAAATAACTCTCTTTATTTTTTTAATAATTAATAGAACACTCATGTTAAATAAATTAGCACTCATATTTTTTTTCATTTTATTTTTTAAAATACACTTATTCCAATATATCTACATCATATTTGATTAAAACTGCTCTAATGGATTAACTTTTATCATAATTATTTCAAACAAAGTGATTTTGATTAACACCATTTCATATTATAAAAACTTTGAATAGTATTTAATTAATTTTGATAAATAAGACCAATTTTAATTAAACTGGAATGTTTTTAATTAATTCTCAGTAATTTTAAGCAGGTCCTAAAATAGGAAAAAAATAAAATAAACGTCCTTTTAATTTTTTTAACATGAGATGCTTTTTGTAATTATAATAAAAACAAGGTTTATACGTGGCAATTAGAATATTCTCAAACATGTTATAATAATAAAAATAAAAGATTTTTTTATTTTGGCCCAATAAATATGAAGAAGTTCTTCAAAACCTGCCTATTATTACATCGTAGTCTATAAAAGACCAACACGTCGATTTTCCACATGGCCTAATTCCATTGGTTAGGTTCTTTCCTAGGGTGGTTTAACTCGGTAAGGCGGAGCAAAGTTACCAGGAAGTTTCTAGAACGCATAAATTCTTCTATTTATCGAATAATAAGATCCAAAATGTTAGACTCCACAAGGAATGGCGATCTGGAGAAGTCGTCCTCTCGTTGCTGCCCTAGCGACAGTGATCGCCGTCGCTTCCATCGTCTCTGCCGACGTCTACTTCGAGGAACGATTCGACGGTATGAGCTCCTCTACGATCTATTGGCGATCTGGATCTAGTCTATTCCTCCGATCTCGATGCGCATTTATTCCCTCGTAGAGTTTGAATTTTTATTTAACTTTTGTCGATCACTTTTTCCTGTTTCTGGCTCTGATTGCTGATGGTATATGATATTTGTATCATCCTCTCGCACAAGCGTCGATAATGGTTTCGATCATCTGTTTGGTTTCACTCTGTTCCATGTGTGAGGCAGCTGGAATGAAAATTACCCAGCTATAGCTCTTTCTTCGATTGCATTGGCCTTTTTCAGTCTTTTGGTTTAGTCAGGAAGTCGGTATATTTTTTTTAAGCAGATCCCTTTCCTTTAAATGATATTTTTTTGGTTTTCTTAGGGGTTATATAAGATTGTACTAACTCGTTATAACCGTTAGTAAAAGGCATTGCGACAATTTTCTCTGGGATCGTGTGGACTGTTACAAATAATGTTAGGTTGAGTTCCTTGTCAGATGAAGAAATCTTTAGATTTTTAATGCTTGATACTCTTAGTTTGCCCAATCTTGATCTCTCTACACTTTTATATTTATCTCCGGCTTTTTCCTCCTTTTGTATGTGATATTATTGTTTGCTGAAGCTATTATCCCTCGGTTTGATCCTCCTTGTGTATTTGATATTGTCGTTTGTTGAAGCTAAAATTTTCACATTTTATTTTGCTTATGAAAAAGAAATTAGAAGATCCACACATTACTGTTTGTTCTTAATTCATTTTTTTTCAATTCATTTCCAAAGATGGATGGGAGGATAGGTGGATCAAATCCGACTGGAAGAAGGATGAGAACATGGCAGGAGAATGGAACTACACTTCTGGAAAATGGACAGGCGATGCTGAAGACAAAGGTACTCTCATTTGTCAATGCCATTATTATTTTTTTGTTAATGAAATTACTTTTCAATGTGTAGAACCAAACAATCAATTGTATGTTGTTATCTTTGTTATTAGTTGGTGGATTAACGGTAATTTTGCCTTCAGGAATCCAAACCTCCGAAGACAACAGATTCTATGCTATTTCAGCAAAGTTCCCTGAGTTCAGCAACAAGGACAAGACATTAGTATTCCAATTCTCAGTAAAACATGAACAAAAACTTGACTGTGGTGGCGGTTACATTAAATTGCTTAGTGGTGAAATCGATCAGAAGAAATTTGGTGGAGATACTCCATACAGGTACTAATAGTCATTTTGTACTGGTTCCTGACTTCATTTATATCGATTGTTGTTAACTAACTTGGTCCTCTGGATTTGGAAATTGCAGTATTATGTTTGGACCTGATATCTGTGGATACATCACTAAAAAGGTTCATGCCATCTTCACACGTGATGGAAAGAACCACTTGATTAAGAAAGATGTTGCATGCGAGACTGATCAGTTAACACATGTGTATACTTTCATTGTCCGTCCAGATGCTACATATAGCATTCTTATTGATAACAAGGAGAAGCAAACAGGTAGTTTGTACAGCCATTGGGATATTCTTCCTCCAAAGCAAATCAAAGACCCTGATGCCAAGAAGGTAAGTACTATCTACAAATGGTTCATATCTTGTGATGTGTGCTAACTTTCATTTGTTTTGATTGTTTTGTGTTGCAGCCTGAAGATTGGGATGACAAGGAGTACATCCCTGATCCAGAGGACAAGAAACCTGAGGTAATTATAACTCTGCCCATTTGTCATCTTCCACTTTTTTTTTCTCCGTTAGTTGTTCATGCAGGCAAGGATAATGCTCAAACCTCAGAAATTTTGTAGTTGTTAATTTGTTACGGGGGGTTGCTAATCTCATTTCACTGTTCTTGGGATGTGATTGTAGCTATAAATCATTGACCAATTAGTCTTACATGAATTAAGGTCTGATATTACTTAGCATGATAGCATATATATCACATACAGAATATTTCATAAGTGCACAACTAAGGTTCAAATTTGACTTGGGATGATAGCATATAAATCACAAACAGATTACCGACTATTGCAAAATTAATGTTCTGTATTTACTTGGGATGTCACATGAGCTTGTATTTGCTTCTTCTATCACTTGCTTGCGATTCCTGTTGTAAAATTCTTTTTATTTAGCTTGATCTACACTTCTTCTAATCATGCTAAGCCACCTTCTTAATTTTCTTATTGAAGGGGTATGATGATATTCCCAAGGAGATTCCTGATACTGATGCTAAAAAGGTAAAATTTTAAAGTTTCTTGATTTTACGAGGGCTATTCCTGTGTCAATGTGTCCTATTTTTGCCATACATGACTGGTATATCTGCAGCCTGAAGATTGGGATGATGAAGAAGATGGTGAATGGACAACACCAACCATTCCCAACCCTGAATACAAGGGACCCTGGAAGCAAAAGGTCTATATACCATAAAATTAGTTAGCAGGATATTCATAGAACAAGAACATGAATTCTAATTTCTTTATTTTTTATGTTTAGAAAATTAAGAATCCCAATTACAAGGGAAAATGGAAGGCACCATTGATTGATAACCCAGGTATTTTATTTTATTTTGTTTTTCATTTTCTTTTCACTTCTGAGTTTGAGCATGTTCACATTTGTACTTTGGTTTTCAATTTTTTTTTTGCAGATTTCAAGGATGATCCCTACATCTATGCTTACCCTAATTTGAGATATGTAGGCATTGAATTATGGCAGGTAGTTTTACTTTACACTTTTATGTTCCAAAATTAATCCAGTTGCCTATTTTGGTTTGTAAATCTGCATATCTAATTCGCCATGTGCTTCTTAGGTGAAATCTGGAACTCTGTTTGATAACATTTTGGTGTCTGATGATCCTGAATATGCCAAAAAGCTTGCTGAAGAAACATGGGGCAAAAATAAAGATGTGGGTTCTAAAAATTTTGTCATAAGATTTTATTGGATGCTCTTGCAGTAGGATCCCTATTCTTATTTTTGGATTTTCTCTTACAGGCTGAGAAGGCAGCATTTGATGAGGCTGAGAAAAAGAAGGAAGAGGAGGTATTATTATTTTTTGCATTATCCTAGTATATTCATCTTTCTGGGTTCATAACACACACTTTGTATCCTTATTCTTCTAAAGTTTCCAATATATTTTGAAGCTGTATACAGTATAAAATATTCAACTCTTAAAGGAAGGTTTTATAATTCTCCAAGTTTGTTTTGGTCTTTTGCACATTTAGCTCATTCAAACCATAGTAGTGCTAAATAAATCTATGACTGCTACTGCTATTACCATAAATAAGTTTTTTTGGGGGGGAAAAGAATTGGATCATGTCTATTGATTTTGAAGGAATTTCATTTCATCGGCCAGTAGTTCAATGACCTGAATTTGCTAATCTTCAGAAATTTTTATGGAAGGATCTTTCTCATATTGTGTGATTACAATTTGTTTTTTAAATTGTAGTGATATTTTATATATTTTCTATTTTTGATCTGCCTTTGCATTAACAGCTATGTATACATAGTGTTTAATGAGTGGTATTGTAAGTTCCAGGTAGTCAGTCTGAAATAGTTGCGAGACTAAGTTTGTCATTTGGAGTTGCGTCTCTCCTAACACTTATTTGTCTTGTTAATGTAACTTTTCATTATCTATACAACTAGACGATGTTTATACTTTCTAACCAAGAATTTCATCGTCTGCAGGAATCAAAAGTTGATGAGTCAGATATAGATGTAAGATTCTAATTAACTCATTCTCAATTCTTGTATCCTCTTGGTGACTTTGTTCAGTGAATCACTTGACAATTTGCACAATTACAGGCTGAAGACGAGGATGAGGCAGAAGATGAAGCAAAGTCTGATTCAGATGCCGAGGATGAAAAGGAGACTCCTCATGTAAAATTCTCTTTTATCTTGCTTACCTGTTTCTATAATACATTCCTTCAATTATTATGGAATCGTAGTTAGTTATTTAGTACAGCTCCACAATGATGATGCTAACAATTTGTTCATTTGATGGTTGCAGGATGAGCTCTAGACGAAGTTGATTGAGTTTCATTGCAAGTTCATGCGAGATCATTGCAGTTCTTTCAATCAATTTTATCTAGTTAGTGAAGTTTAGTTTCTTTGAGAATCTCTCTTATCTCTATCAACAATTGTTGCTTTCTTGGAGCTAAAGATGAAATTTTAGACGCATTGAAGTCGAATTAATTAGCAAGAGTTTTTGGTTATTGCCATGGGGTTTTAATTGTAGTTTGAAAAAAAAAATTAAAATTATGATTTGCAAGAACAAAAAACT
Source organism: Curcuma longa (assembly GCF_044706935.1). Taxonomy (NCBI): domain Eukaryota; kingdom Viridiplantae; phylum Streptophyta; class Magnoliopsida; order Zingiberales; family Zingiberaceae; genus Curcuma; species Curcuma longa. The sequence continues at coordinate 8,051 of NW_027429876.1, read as the reverse complement.
GTGGTGAAGTAGGCTTAACCTTGGATAGTGAAAACTCTGCAGCTGTCACACTCGATGTGAAACTAATGCTCATAATGTTGGATATAGTGGCGCGACTGAAACCAAGTTTTGAGATGGGCAAACTTCTTCCGAGTTCAGTTTCTAATGCCTAGATTTGCTCTATCAAATTCTCATTCGCTGTTGTCATATTTCGTATACTTTCGAATATTCTGCTCTCTCGTAACTGTTTCGAAATATTAATGTTTTAAAACAGTGACTAGTCATGCAAAATCCCCTTCCTAAATCAGATTTAGCTTTTTTGTTTTATTTGAAAGAACTTGCTTTAATCATTAGAACTACATCGAGTACCACAATTACTTTAATAGCAAACGTGGAGGAGCGCTATGACTGAATGATAACAATGACCAACTGTAGGTTTTTTTTATTTTTATTTTTTTTATATTAATGCGTTCGTAGAAGCTGCATAGTGTGAGTGGTGGTCGATCACGTGGCGGATCCATCATATGGTGATCGACCATTGGTCGACCACCACTCAACCACGTATTAGTGGACCCAATCGACCACTGGTTAAAGGTGTTATAACGCTACGAGCGTTGCGGATGCTCTTAGAACTACATCGAGTACCACAATTACTTTTTGTAATCGCTATGACTGAATGATAACATTTAAGTTTATACTAAATTTATATTTATCTCTGTATGTGTGTTGCTTTAATTATAAAAAAAATTATATCTAAAAAAATTAAATTATCTAATTCATTTCTATTCAAATTTCATTTTTAATTTTTAGGGCATCCACGCTGGAGCTCGTGGAACTCTCATTCTGCTGACATGTCGAAGGGAAGCAGCTCTCTCTCGTAATAGCAGGGAGTTCCTTTTAATTAAAGTTGGGACTCCTTTAAATTAAAATAATTTTATATTGATATTTATTTTTTTAAAGAAAAAATAGAAAAAGAAGTCCACCGGCTAAAAATTAGTCATTTTCAACGGCTAAATTTTTATCATTCTTCAATGGTTAATTATTTTTTTAAAAAAATATCTATAAATATATCTTCGTATATTTTTTTTTCATTCATCCTATCATTTTCTACTCCTAATAGATAAAAATTTCAATACTGTTTTTACAAATATTTTGAATTCTCCAAATGCCAAAGAAAACACATTTGCGCAAAATACTCATATTCATCCAAATGTCCAATATTCTTGAATTTTCTCTCATAAACAATACCTTCTAATTTTTTAAAATATTTCATATGTTTCACAATATCCTCCAAATTTCTTAAATTTCAAAAGTTTTCATAATTTTTTTGACAAATCGATGTCACCCCAACTCCATTTAATATATATCCACCCCAAAATTGATCGACCATGGTCGAAATCAATTTGGGATGTTATCTTTGTTGTACATTTTTTTTTCCTCCTCAATCATCATGACTCATGCTTTCAATCAAATAAAAAAGGACTAGTGTTAGTGCATCTATCAACTACAAAAAAACGCCAAACATCATCTTCTGCACCAAAGATAGATCACCTAAAATGAACATTTTGATCTCTCAATGAAGACGTGATCTTTGTGAAGTCATGGGTCACTATTGGCATCAACACAGTGATTGGCAACTACTAGAAGGATCAAGCTTTTTAAAAACGCTTCCTGTGTATAGATTAATCCCACAATAAATTGTAACCTAAATAATAAGTCCCACAATATCCAGTCCTCTTGCATTCCTCTCTTCGCTTGATCTCGCACAAGAAGATGCCACCAAGCGCTTGAGAGCTTCTAACACAGTCGATCTCATTCTTTTCCACGAGCACACTTGATAGCCAGCAGGTTCCTCCCATATCTTTATGTCCTCTCTCGAGCTTAACTTGAACAAATGCAACCTTTTGGCTTCTCTGCAAGAATGCCCAATCGCCTCTTATCTTGCAACATGCCTCCCATTTTCGATGCAGTAATGCTCAAGGTTGTCGCCCAGTGCCTCTTATCTTGAACAAAAACACAACTCCTATTGCCTTTGGTCATCCGCCTCTAACATCCCACCTGCGGGCACATCACCATTGTTGCACAGTACAAATTGCTCAGCTATCCATACAGATCCTAGACAAAGTTTCTAAATTTCAAAAACATATACAAATTACAAGTCTTTCCATTTTGTTCTCAGGTTTTGAATTTCAGTAACCAATACAAACTATGTCTTTTCCAGTTCTGGGGCTTCTTCCCATTTTAGTATCTTTTGAATTTCAGCAGCATATAATTGTTGAAGTTTTCTCATTCCAGTTTCTTAGTTTTTATTAATATTTATTTTATAAAAGTAAAAAAGTATATCAGTTAATATTCTGGATCATACTGTTTTTGTTAGATTGTCTGAGTCCATTTCAGTTCAACCAGCAGTTCGACTCAATTCATTATAGAAATCATACGGTCCTTAGTTTCTATGCAAAAAGAAACAGCTTCAAGTATGAAAGGGTTACCTCGAGGAAACGGGGTTGAGAGATCGGGCGAACCCGTTAATGGCGCCGTAGCTTCTGGAACTAAACCACAGGCAGCCCATGAGACCCTGCCGGTACGGAAGGAAGGTTCGACGTCTCATCTCCTCTGCCTGCGCTCGATTCGCTGTGTAGAGCCGCTCGTGCGCTGACGGCCCAGCCCTCCGCCGTCTTCCCAGCCCATTGACCAGTCTCTGTTGCCGCGGCAGTTGAGTCGCCGCCTGTTCTTGATTCGATGAGGACTCCGCCGGCTGTGGCGTTGTCTCGGGTTCTGACGGCGGTGTGGATTTTGGCCTGTCTTTGGAGACTGAAAAGGAGATAGTACGCCAGAATTTCTCCTTTCCGTGGTCGCTCCTTTCGCTCTTGCTCCGGTGGAGGAAATCTTTCAGAAAAATCCACCGCTTTGAGCTGCGCCCCGTGGAGGACGAAGAGGACGTCGAGGATGAAGAGGAGGAGCGGGAAGACGCCGAGACAGGCGGAGCCGGAGCTTCTTCTGACTCGATCTGCTTTGGATCTGGTGTCTTCTCCCGGCCTTCACCACTCTCGCCCCTCGCCGCATCATCCGACCGCCAGCGAAACGGTAGATTTCGCATCGGGGACAGCGATCTAGTCCTCCGATTCACGGAACTACTCGGCCGCATCACATCGCGCCTGCGGACGTCCATCTCCGCCACCTCACAGCTGGCATGGTCGTCCTCACCCTCCTCGACGCCGAGATCCGGAAGCAGAGAGAGCTCCTGATGGCATTGGAGGTGGGAAGACAGTTTCATAGGCCGAATCTGACCGTTGAGGAAGAGCTCGTCGGCAGAAGCCGCGGTGGAATGCAAGGGCACGCGGGCGGAGAACTCAAAATCAAAGGAGAAATCAACGGAGCCAGGATCAGAAGGGGCGTTCGTGGCAGAGAAGGGCGAAGAAGAAGCGGAGAGGATGTAGTGCATCGGGCTGGATGGGGCGCTGAAGAAGAAGCCAGCGGGCGCGGATGAGGAACCGCCGCGGCCAGGGCTGGAGGGCGCGCTGGCGAAGGGGGTGGAGCAGGCGCTCTCGAACTCTTCGCCATTGCTAGGGCTACGGTGCTCCATTGTCGCAGCAGGTAGAGCGGCAGGACGACGTGGGCGTCGGCTTCTTGTCCGACACGCAATCATGGGGAGGAGCCGCGGAGGAGGACACCGGGGCTTTTATGCCATCCAGCGACTCCTTTCTCACATAGTATTATGCCGGGAATGCCCTTGCTTCGGTAACATAAATTATCATGGGCAAAAATTAAAAAAATATCTCTTATTAGTATTTTCATTAAAAATACTTCTTTTATAAAAGATATTACAATAATGCTCTTTCATATTTCTTTCTAAAAAATAATTTAAAATAATTCTTATTATTTTGAAATTCTTAAAGTATTGCTTAATATATTTTTTATCTTAAAAATATTTTCATTTTAGTACTTGTTAAAATAAATTAACTCAGTATTCTTTTTAGTTTTATATTATAATACTTTTCAATAACTGATCAAAAATATCTAAATTTATTAAAGTTTCTTATTCTATCCAACTTTAATTCTATCAAAATTTGAAATGAATTTAAGAAATAATAACCAAGTTAACAGTGAGTGTTTTAAAATAACAATCTATCTATAATAATTTTGATTAAATTAAATTAATTTTTTTTCTATCATAATAATTATAATAATATTGAAATAAATATATTTTTCAATAAAAATTATATTAAATATTATTTTTTAACTAAGCATCATCATTACGTCACTCAACTGAGCGTAATGATGCATCGGCCTTTTCAATCTCTCTTATAATAATCAAAATATTTCTCTTAAAAAATTATATTATTATCTTTATTAAAATTATATATATATATATTATATATATTGCACGACGATTTTCTACGTGCCCGTGAGCGACACGGAATCCATCGTCCATCACACGATCGCGTGTCAGATCTGACCGCCCAAATGTGGAAATATACAGTGTTCCGCCTTGACCCCTCACAGTTGCGATTGCCCTCGTCGCGCCGTTCGGCCATCGCCGACTATTAGTCTGGACGCGATCGATGCGTCGCTCATCAGCACAATTTGGTCGGAAATGTGGTCGGCAGTGGCACGCGTTGGATTCCAGTCAAATTGCGATCAGATTCTAACCCAATCGCGACTGGAGATCGACCGAAGAAAGATCGACGTGCGTCAGAATCTGATCGAAGCGTTGACGAGTGGTGCATCGATCGCGCCTCGACTGGCAATCGGTGGTCGACGGTGGTTGGACGATGCAGGAGGGGGGGGGGGGGGCGGCAACAGTGATGGGTCAATTGTGTCGCTCACTAGATTGCGCAGCATGGGTCAAGTAGTATATCATTTCTCTGTATTCATATGGGCTATAGATAATCATTCTTATTTTTTTTTTTATCTCGTAATCCGGTAATCAAATAGAGTCAATAAATAATTAAGATGACTTTTGATGTAATCTTAAATTATTAAAAATCTTTGAAAAAAAAAAAGTAACCGTAGGTGTTTGAGGAGTCAGCGGAACGTGGGAGAAGGTGACCATTTTCCCAGGCAACGCGCCGTGCCATGTGGCAGGCGCTGCCACTGATGGTGGCCTAGACGTGCCGATCGAATCTCGATGCAGCCCTCCCTAGTCGTCGTCACGGTGCCAGTCGCGACAAGAATGCGACTGTCATTGTCCACCGAACCAGCTAACCGTCCTCTGCGCGATCACATCCTTGTTATTTTATTTATTAACGTTATATCGCCGCCCAGTCGTTTCTCGCACGACCACTGTTAATATTTTTAAAGGCAGAGCGATTGGATTTGGATCTGACAGTGAGACATAATTGACGTACGGTCGGTGGCTGGCACTGGCCCTGGCACTGGCACGGGAGGCCAGTGCAGCGCGAGGAGGAAGATAGCGTCCAATCCAAAGTCGATGGCGTGACGTTTGCGATGACGAGTCTGTTCGATGAGTTCGAGTCGAGCTGCTCGCCCGTGCCTAGGGAGCTAGCGCACTGTTAATGCGTGAATCGGTTAAATGACTTGCGCAGTGAAGAAATTGTCAGGAATGTTAGGTAGAGAACAGGCGAAGAGGTTAAATGATAATGTTGAGGTTGCAGTTGGACGACTACTGTGGCTCGTATGCTGAATAGATTGAGCCTGCCATTCAACGTCTGAAATAATGAACCTACTGCCACCTCACTGTGTGGAACGATTAACAGGCAAAGAGGAGTCTGAGGTGTCGATATGTAATTTGTGTGGTGACGAGTCTGCTGTTGAAGCTGGTACTATGGATTCCTTTAGCTCTGTTCATGATTTGTACATTGAGCTTGAATTCTAATCTGAACACATCGGGCGATCGTAAGTGTTGAAAAAGTGAATAGAGTTGAAGTGATTTGTTCTAAATTGGTAAATATGAAGATATGTGTTATTTGAGATTTTAGATTTGAATACTCTTTGTAATATATATTTGTTGACTGAAGTGTTATTTTGGTAGTGGAATCTCTTATCAACATAGTAATATTGTGTCTCTAAAAAATTTCTTAGAAATTTTTTTAACTATGGGACTGTTTCAATGGTAGAGTCGGTCATTATAAAAAATGTACTCAAGATAATTTTTGATCTGAGACATAACTAAGTTGATTACGACGGAAGAGGATATTATCTCGGTTTCGTCGAGATTTAAATCCTTACCCTCTTCACATATGATCATAGAGTCAACTGTGTGGAGTCATTAAAGTTACCTTTTACATCGGTAAAAGAAAAAATGAATAGAAAATGAATCCAAAATGGATTCCGATAAAAATAGAGTTTTAGTTTTGCATTTAAAGTTGTATGACTTTGAGATTGATTTATATATTAAATTATAATCTTCAATTTTTCTCTAATGTGCACGCTCTTAACGGATACAGATTTAAGATTCAAATTATATTAAATTTAATTGACTTATGTGCGAGTGTAATGTATGTTTTTTGTATGCATCGAATATCGAATTGAATATGGACTATTTTTTTTTTGTCGGTTCAAATGTGTTACATACACATTAATGATTAAGTATAAAATTGATCAATATTAATAGTTGATATGTAACTATTCGAATAGCAATGACCGACTATTAAAGATCAATTGTAATAATATTTAGTTTGGAGCAATAATAGACTACATAAAAAATATAGTATGAAATTTAACATGACACACTCCATACAGTGGGATCCATATTCATGCAGTGGGATCCACATCCATGCAATTGAGTATGTCATGTTGAATTTTATGCTACATTTTTCATTTAGTTTGTCACATACAATCAGTGTTCGATTACCAATGTGATTGAGTTATTATATTTTAGAAAGTAAATGTCTAACCAAATCTTTACACATTGTGTAAGGATACAAATTGTAAAATTATGTCTAACACAAGTTTTAATAGTGCTCAACACACCTCCTTGTTCGGTAGCCTCGCCTTCCAACTTGACAACCTTACTTCTTGCTTGACAACTTAGCCAACTCGAAAATCTTACTTTCCTGCTTGATACCTCTATGTATGGTATCCAACTCAACAATTTGGGAGCTCGAGCTGCTCAGCTCACTTGATAACTCGGTTCACTTAGACCACTCGATAGTTAAGTCTACTTGGATCAATCGGTAGCATACTCACTCGAGCAATCTATAAACTACGCCTTTTGAGGTTGCAACCTATTCAACCCAATTTGGTAGCGAATCAAATCTATCTCAACAAATTAGATAAGTCTGGATTTTATAATTTTTAATTCAATAAGTTTTTCATTTATTTACTACCCTAATTTTAAAGAAAGTAAGATTGTCCAACAGTAAGAGTTTTATTTATCCACATCGAAATCACCCGAAGCCTTGCTGTAACTTTCATATTTTTTAAAAAATAATTTATATATTAAAATAAAAATATAATTTATACAAACTCGATATTCAAACGTGATTCTTTTATATATCCCCTAAATACTTCGTCATTTCACGCCTTTCTTATTTTTCTGTAAAAATAGAATCTGCCACCTTAGTGGTCCCACCTATGTCTTTATTATTGGACATTGATAATATGGTCAGAATCGAAGCTTCAATTATTCTTATGCAAAAGGTAAAATCTATCATCTAGCAATTTTTTACGATCGATTCATGATCATTTGTGAAAAGATAAATTAAAAAGTTATAGTTGATCACGACGAAGGAAATTATTATCTTGGCTTCGCCAAGATTCGAATCATTATCCTCTTCGCAATACTATTTTGTCGCAACCAACTTAATTATGCCCTAAGGCAAGCTTCGAATCACTCTAATCCTTATCTTTTTAGCACATGTACGAGATAAACACTACTTCAACATAAAGTGGAATTCATCACTTCAGTAGTTTCATACGATCGGTCCCACGATCATTTGTGAGGAGCTAAATCGAAAAGTTATAGTTGACCACGACGAAGAAGGATATTAACTCAATTTTTTTGAGATTCAATTTTAATCTACTTCAGATTTAATCTACTCTGTCATAACCAACTTAATTATGTCTCAAGAACACGATATAAACACCACAAATGACCGTTGATGAACTCC
>NW_027429875.1:0-1807 GCF_044706935.1 Curcuma longa | reverse complement strand
GGAGTGACAACCCTAGATTTGCTATGCAATGTCACGAGTAGGGTTGCAAATTGAATTTAAATATCGAAAACCCACGATAAATACAAATAAATGAAATATAGGGGTCTCGAGTCGTATTTTTCCAAGGACTAGTAGAAAATTGAATGAATTGAGCTTAGGTTGTCGTTTTTTTGGGGTTTTCTAATATAAAATGGGGGTTTTGGTGTTTTCAACAAAATGTAAATTTAGACTCCGTAAATGAAATAGAATGCAATTTTGCTAACCTAGAACTAAACTATTGAACAAAGTATCAACACTACCCTAAAAATGCAAATCCACTCAATTCATGATATTCAAAACTCAGCTAATGTTTTGAATGTAAAATGCAATGATCAGAACTGTAACAAGTGATTAAAATCAGCAACTAAAATATAGAATGCATTGCTAAAACAAATTAGACAAAAACTTAAAGAAATCAACAAACTAGAACTAAGGGAAAAGTTAACTAAGACAAGGAATTGAATTATAAAGAAACCAACCGATCTCTCAAAACAAAGATGCAATCTGAACTATCTCATGCAATTAACTAACTCATGAAACTAACACTTAAGATATCAAATGAACTGCTAATTAATCAGATCAAAATTGATACTGAACAGTGCGTGCCAACTTCACATTTAACAAACAATTCAATAACCAAATTCAACCGGATTAATGCAACTAAGAAAACTTCTGATTATAACAAAGTAAAAATCCAAACTAATGCAATCACTAGATTAACAATGATCAAAGAAATTCAATCTAATCAAATCCAATTCGACTGGAAAATCAGATTCAGAAACAGAAAAAAAAGTTCAAAATGAAATCGAAATTAAGCAAAAAAACTTCAGATCTTCCCTTCAATCTCAATCTCCTCCTTGCCGTCACACAAGGCCTGATTGAGACTCAGAAATCCCAGAGAAACAGCTCTAAATCTTGGCTCAGCTTGCTCTGAATCAGCTCCAAACAATGCTGTAACGGAAACCCTCCGAACCAGCGCCGAACAGAGCAAATCCGGCTGCTGGAAATCCAGCCAAACTTCTCCAAATTGCTTGCAATACGATGCTCGGAAACCTTCTAGGACCTTTGGAGAACCCCTCCTCACGACCTTGATTGCTCCGATTGATGAAACTTGAAGAACCCAGCTGAAACACCACGGCGGAACCGAGCTCTGGCGAGACCCTCACCAGTGCTCACGATCGCGATTTACACCAAACCGAGGTTGTAGATTGCCTTCTGGAATCAGGAAATTAATTTGGAAGGAAGAAATCCGGAGTTCTGGCCGCGCAAGAGCAATGAAAAACGGAAACAAAAACGAGGAAGAAACGACGCTACAGGGTTCGCGATCTTCAGCTACAGGGTTCCTTCTCTTTATAACTGAAATTTGAAAGCACTGTTTAAACCGGACCGGGTTCATGGTTAGGTGCCGGTTCAGCCCTGATTAAGGCCGGTTCAGCTTGATTTAACTCTGGTTCAACTCCAATTTGGCTCTGGTTCAATTCAACTTAAACTTTAGTCTTGATTTTGAAGTTTGGTTCAAAAGAATTGATCAATCTTGGCTTGACTCGGTCCAAATTAGCTCGATCATGGCTCCGCTTGAGTCCTACAAAGAGTTAAGCCCAATTAATATCAATTTAACCATCAAAATTACAGAAATTATATCAAACATCCAATTATACCACATACCACAAATGCGATCAAATTATATCGATTAAGCACTTAATTGTTCACATAAAAACCCAAATTGAGCCAACAAAAATACCATAAAACCCTGACCTATCAGGGAGTA
>NW_027429874.1:0-8621 GCF_044706935.1 Curcuma longa | reverse complement strand
GTTTGAAGGCCTAGGTCTAGGTCAAGAGAAGCTGAAATGGGATTTTTCAGCTTCACCAGTCGACTGGCCCTGCCAGTAGTCGACTGCTCATAAATTAGACGCACACAGAAAAATCAGTCGAGCCAGAGGAAGACAGGAGTCGACTGGGCAGTCGACTGGTGTATGGTGAGTCGACTGTTGCTAGTCGACTGGTCTTGGAACAGTCGACTGCTATTTGAACGTTGAAGGAAATTGGCAAGCATTTAATGCAAGATTTTTGTTGCCGATTGAAGGCATCAGTCGACTAGCTTTGCCAGCAGTCGACTGATGTTGCAGAGTTATAAAAGAAGCCTGCTCGAGAACAACTCAAGTTTTTACAAGAATTCTGCTATTCTTTTATTCTTTGTGCTTCTTTTGAGAACTTGTTTGTTCTCTATTCTCTGCTTTCTTCCTCTCCTCTTAAACACTATTTCATATCATTCTTGAGGAGATCGAAAGAGTTGTAAAGGTTTCTCCGCCTTCGAGGTTTTCGAGAAGGAGAAGATTCATAGTGCATCGGGTGTGTGCGTGCGTGTGGATCCTTGGATTAGTCACCTCTGCGGAGGTGGATACCAAGTAAACAAACCGGGTTAGCGTTGATCTATTGTTTTCTCTTTTATATTTTGCTTCCACTAACACTCTTGCAGAGAAATAATCAAGAAGAATCGAAAAACGCTATTCACCCCCCCTAGCGAACCAACCGATCCTAACAGTTTTAGCATGCAAAACTCCAAGAAAGGTTTTCTACCTTTTAGGCATGAAGTTTTTCTATCTAAGGAGATGTGTCCTAAGACACCAAAGGAGATAGAGGACATGAAGGGAGGCAGCCAAAGAAGCTGTATGGCTCAGGAACTTCTTGATGGACTTAGATGTGATTCCTGGTTTGCCCAAGACTATCACGATTTATTGTGATAACAGTGGTGCAGTTGCAAACTCGAAGGAACCACGAGCCCATAAGGCAAGTAAACACATTGAGCGCAAGTACCACCTGATACGAGATATTGTCAAACGGGGAGAAGTCGCTGTGGTCAAGATTGCATCAGAGGATAACCTGGCAGACCCTTTCACAAAGGCCCTTCCAGCGAGAGCTTTTGATCGGCATGTGGAGGGGATGAGAATCAGATGTATGGCAGCATATGAGGCAGCGTAGTCTTCTAGTATAAGTGGGAGATTGTTGGGATGTATACCAGAATCCTAGCTATGTAAATAAACATTCTGAAATAAGAATCACATTTGGTCAATATTTGCATTTAGTTTTTATGCAAGTGTCCATTTAATCTATATTGTAGATAAACATGGTGTGCGGAGTCACACACAGAAGACCATGTTATCAGTTCCTTATAGATTATAAACAGTGTTCACAACCAAGATGGATTGGACAAACCATTGGATTGGTTGTAGTGTAATTTGGTCTTAGTCTGTCTTGACTATAGAATTACACTAGTACACTAAGTGTGTATTGAGCAGGACCATCTGAGGATTGTTCGATTTATACTGACTATATAATCGAACTAAACCTCTGTTACTATAGATGTACATACTCTTAATCCCGATATAATAACAAACACATGTACTTAGTATGTATTTCTTTGATTCATCAAAGGGTGAGATTTAGAACGATAGATCAAAAGGCCCGATGAGTTAGGAAGTAATATTATGTACATGGTGTGTTGTTGATTATAGAAGGAAACTGTGTCCTATAATCTAGGTTGATGATGTCCCCTTGAGGAGCTCATAAGGATTATCATGTAAACCCTGCAGGTGGACCTTGTCCGCATGATAATAAGGTTGAGTGGTACTACTCTTGGATTAGAAGTTAATTAAATTCGAGTTGTCAGTAACTCATTTAATTGAACGGACATACGATATCTTAAACACAGGGAGACTAATGTACTTATAGTAAGAAGGAGCCCATATTGTAATATGGGATTGGTGCGGTAGTTCGATAATAACTCTTTAGTGGTATGAGTTATTATTGATGGACTAAGGTTGTGTGTTCGGGACGAACATGGGAAGCCTTAAGCTCATCAGGAGACCAAAACCAATTCCTCCTCTAGGTCCCTGATGTAGCCTCTAGAAACCCTCAAACACCTCCTTGGAAGAATTCGTGAAGAAACCAGGCATTCGAACCCATGCTAAGTAGTGTAATCGATCAACTGATCGATTACACACCTTGGTAATCGATCAGCTGATCGATTACCAAGCTCCGTGGGAGATTGACTGGTAATCGATCACCTGATCGATTACCAGGCTTAATGAGAAAAAGTTACGATGTTTAATCGATTCCTTGATCGATTAAAGCCTTTAGGTTCGAATTGGTAACTTCTGAAAGCTTGTCAAAATCTCCGATCTGATTGCTTTAAATCATACCATATTTACGAGTCAATCATACCATATTTATTGCTCAAATTATACCATATTTATGGGATGACTAGGCTATAAAAGAGGAGGCTCTCAACGGGTTTGAGACATAACGAAATAAATCCTTTGGTGGCCAAAACCTCTCGACAGCCAACCTCCTCTTCCTATTCTCTTTTCTCCAGACAAAGAGAAGGAAGGAAAATTTGCTAGTCGGAGGAGAATTCTGGTGGAGAAATTCTCGAAGGATCATTGCCCACATAACGTTCGATGTTATATTTGAGAGGTGTCCTAAGACAATCACCTTAGATAATATACTATTTATTAGATAAATAAAATTACTATTTGAGTGTACATTCTCTATGTATCTGATTAGATCTTAAACTCAATTAATGAAGTCCACAATATAATGCATAACATGAGAGAAATTATGATTGGATCACAATTAGTGGGTATCTCTACATGTGTAATTATGTACGTATTAAAATATTTCCTAGTCGATGAATTGATGAGATTGGACATCATTGATTCTATAAGACTAGCATATGTTAGACTCCTTAGTTTAACCAAGCAGTCAATCCTAACTGGCTGAGAAATATTGGGATGTTGAGAGTTAACATATGGATGCTAGTTAAGGGTAACTAGTTCATCAGATGTGACCTGCCATGAGACTTCATGTGGTTCTATACATGTCTATGAAGATCTCATTGCAGCTCGAGTGCAAGTTTCCTTTGACTTGAGGTATTCAAGTCATCTTGGTCATAGAGACTTATACTTTGACATCTTAAGCAAACATCTCTTTGGAGGTGTGGACCCTGGGATGATTGGGTATAAGTCAAAGTGTCCGAAGGTGATTGAGTAGCCCATAGAGGATTCACCACTCCTTTTATTAGGAGACGTATACCCTATGACCACTTGTCAGGATTGTTACTCGTAAGTCTTTGGCCAAAGCAGAAACACGTCAAGAGGATGATCCTCTTGGATAGATGTTTGAATAATTTGAATCTGTAGGACAAGGAACTACTGCTTGGGCTAGGTGTGACGTAGTCAGCCTAATGGGGACTGACACATAAACCATGTCCTGAACTAAGTGGATATAAGATGAGTGAAAGGAACAGACATACGAACAACTGTAGTTGCTGAAGGGTTCAGAAGTGGTTCTGGAATCAATTATGATTTTTAATTAATTGAGGGTCATGATGTACTACTAGGTGTCACTCATGATCGATCTATAATTAATGGTTAATTATGGATGACCAATATAAATTAGGGAACCTATAAGGTCACACACACTATGAGATTATCCAAAAGACATAAAATGAGTTTGAGAATTGAATTCTTAGATCAAGAGAGATTGAGTCTGATTGGACCAGACAAAGGGCAAATATGGAAGATATTTTATCAAAATGAAAGCATGGATGGGTCATGTCTTTTGAAGACAAAGTGGACCCCTCTTTGGTTTAATTATAAATCAAATTAGATTGATTTTAATTAAAAGATGATTTGGTTTTGAACCAACATGGTTTGGTCTTAAACCAAACTTTAAGGCTATTGGTTTGGATTTTGGCTAATGGGTATCGGTTTTAGATTCACAAATCAAACCCGTTAGAAGATATGTAAATAGCTCTATGGAAGAGAGATTTAATAAAGTAAAAAACCTAAGGATTATATTTTCTCTTCTCCTCCTCCTCTTCTTGTCGTCGCCCCTCTTCTTCTTCCTACCGTCGCCGACCACCTTTGGTGGTGTGCCCACAATATGATTCGCATGAGAGAATTTATGATTAGATCACAACTTGTGAGTATCTCTACATATGTAATTATGAATATATTGAAATTATCCATAGTCGATGAATTGACGATTACGGACGTCATCGATTCTGTTAAGACTAGCACGTTTAAACTCCTTGGTTCGATAAACAGCTGATCTCACTAGCTGGAGATATTAGATGTTGAGAGATAAACATGATGTTGATTAAAGGTTCAGTTCATTGGAGTGACCTGCCTTGAGACTTCATATGGTTCTTTTTAAGCATATGTCAATGAAGATCTCAATGCGGCTTAAGTGTGAGTTTCCTTAGACTTGCGATATTCAAGTCACCTTGGTCATGGAGGCTTATACTTCGACATCTTAAGCATACATCTTTGATAAGGTGTGGACGCGGGATGATTGGGTATAAGTCGAAGTGCCTGAACGTGTTTGAATAGCTCACAGATGATTCATCGCTCTCTGCTAAGAGATGTTAGATTTGAGAGGTGTCCTAAGGCAATTGCCTTACGGTACTATTTATTGGATAAATAGCAATTCATTATTTGAGTGCACATTCCATATGTGTTTGAGTGGATCTTAAACTCGAATACTGAATGTCCGCAATACGATTCATAGCGTGAGAGAATTTATGATTGGATCACACTAATGAGCATCTCTACACGTGTAATTATGAATGTATTGAAATTATCCCTAGTCGAGAAATTGATGAGTACGGACGTCATCAATTCTATTGAGACTAGCACGTTTTGAACTCCTTGGTTAGCCAAGCAGATGATCTCACTGCTGGAGACATTGGATGTTGAGAGTTAAATGTAGATGCTGGTTAAAGATAACCAGTTCATTGGAGTGACTTGCTTTGAGACTTCATATGGTTCGATACATATGTCAATGAAAATCTCAGTGTAGCTTAAGTGCGAGTCCTTTGACTTGTAGTATTCAAGTCACCTTGGTCATGGAGGCTTATACTTTGACATCTTAAGCAAGCATCTCCGAGGAGGTGTGGCTCCAAGATGATTGGGTATAAGTTAAAGTACCCGAAAGTGTTTGAATAGCCCACAGAGGATTCACCGCTCTTTGAAAAAGGAGACGTATACCCGCGGCTGCTTCTCAGGATTGTTACCAAAAGTTTTTGGCCAAAACATTATATGTTAAGAGTACAATACTCTTGGACACATGTACAAGTAACTTGAATCCATAGGACAAGAAAGCAGCTTGGGCTAGGTGTGACGTAGTCAGCCTAGTGGGGATCGACACATAGACCATGTCCTGAACTAAGTGGGTATAAGACAGTGAAACGAATGAGGCACGATTCAGTATAGCTGCTGAAAGGTTTAGACTTGTTCTACAATCAATCGTTGATTTTTCAATCAATTGGGGATCATGGTGTCACTTATGATTGCTCCATAATTAATGGTTAATTACGAACCGCCAACATAACCGGGAACCTATTAGATCACACGCACTACAAGTTCTTTGAATGACTTAAAACGAGTTTGAGAATTAAATTTTAGAACGAGAGAAATAAAGTCTGGTTGGACCGGACAAAGGACAATATAATGGAATTCATTTTGCGAAGACAAAATGAACGAAACTGATTTCTTTCAAATCAGAGGTCGTTTGGTTAGTGAACCAAATAATTCAGTTTTGAACTGAATTAAACCAACTTAGTTTGGTTTGTGATGGAAGAGATTTTGGTAGAACGGATGTGATAAGAAGCTTCATATTGGAAAGACAAAATGAATAAAACTAGTTTGGATCAAATCGAAGTTCGGTTGGTTGGTGAACCAAGCGAGCCAAAAGTGAACCGGTTTGCTACAATACTGGTTTGAATCGAACCCAGTTTAAGCTAACCCTAACCTGTTCACGCGGTTTGGTTTTTCTTCTCCACCAATTCATTGCAGCCACCATTGTAGCATTCTCTTTAAAGAGTATCACGATTTAAGGGTAGCACGTCCCTGTTCACCTTCTCTTGCGAGCAAAGCGGCACCGCCCTCTCCGAGATCGCGGTGAAGAGGTGTGTGGAACCTGGCGCTAGCGGCGAGCTTGCCCGTTGATAAGTGGCATTGTTTTGCGGATATATTGGGATTAGATTGGACTGGTTTGGACCGCATTTCATATCATAAATAGGGATTTTGGACTATTTCTTTATTTTGAAAGAATTTATGATCTTTATTGTAATTTGCATTAATTTATGGGAATTTATGGATATTAATTTGTGCATTTGATTTTTACAGAAAATTAAATTTAGGAAAAAATCAATCTTGGTTCGAGTTCGGGTTCAAATCTACTCAATTTGGCTCAACCAGCCCAATTTAAACACAATACAAGCCAAAGCCAAATTTCAGCCCAGCCCAAACACCAATCCAGCCGACCCACCTTGTTTAAACCCGGTTCAATTGCCATTTCTGGTCCAAATCAAGTTCAAGGTGCCCGTTCAAAATTTCGCCAGTTCAAGCATTAGGTCAAAAAGGAAATCACCGGTTCGAGAGAAAGGGAGCTCGGCGCGATTCTCCCGATCGTAACATCCATCTACTGTGCTTCGTCTTCCCACCGCGACTCCAAGCTCGTCGCGCGCTCCACTGCCTTCATCTTCCCCTCCGAACAGCCATCGAGCTGCAACCGGTGTCCATGAAGACCGATGAGCACCGACGCCACCGCGGGAGTTTCGCCGACGTGGTTGCGAATGCGAAATCCCCCTGTCCCCATCCACTACGGAATTTCATTGGGAGTGGTCAGCTCCGGCAATTAGCGGCGACATTCCTTCCGCAAAATAGAGAGCGAACTGTGGGTGGTTGCTCCGATGAGTTCTCTACCACTTCGCATCCACCGAAGCTCTGCATGGGACGCTGGGTTGTGCTTCGACCATCTTCTCCACCGAAGACGCGAGGTAAGGTATTGTTGGGTTTTGTAACTTGTTTGTGATTTGCAAGGTTGAGCAGTGTCCGACGCTTGCGTTCTTCCTTGATCCGAGTTCGCCGAAATCGGCTAGTTCCGGCGGAGCTCTTCCATCCAGGTTGGTGTAAGTTGATCAAAATGGTGTCAAGCTGCTGATTGGAGTTGATTCGGAGCCATCCATCCACTTCCATACGCATCCATCGCATTCCTCATTCCCTTGTTTCTTCTGTTCCGAACTGCAAGGGAAGGAACCCTAATCCTAACCCTAGTTCTAATCTGATTTCGCTGTTTTCTTTTCTGTTGCTAGCTGATAAAATCAAACCCCCCCAAATTCCTTGTTCTGTTCTTGTTTTACAATGAATAATGGCATGGATATTGAGCTCAATTTGATTTATAAATCCATTTGGTCATATACTTCTGATGTGGTTGAACTTGTGCTGTTTAGGAATTTTAATGAATAGAGTTTGATTTATAGAATGTTGCATGAATCGGTTGGTTTAGTTGTGATAGCTAATGTGGAATGTGATGCATTGAATGCGATGAAGTGGAATTGACTACTATCGAATGTGTTTTCTATGTAAAGTGCTGGATTCAAATGTTGGCTAGCCATATGAAGTGTTGAATTTGTTTAAGATGCAGGCATAGGATGTATGATGTTGTATAATATGATGTTGGTGTTGGGTTGCAAGGGTGCAAACATAGTCCCACATCTAAAACACATGGGAAAGATCATGGGTTTAAAAGGATGGAAAATATCTCCATTGGCATGAGGCCTTTTGGGGAGAGCCCAAGAACAAAACCATGAGGGCTTAGGCCCAAAGTGGACAATATCATGCTATTGTGGAGATACAGACATCCTTGGGGACCCTACAATTGGTATCAGAGCGAGGCCGCTCTTCACCGGACTAACCGCCGGATGAGCCATGATCCGGATCTAACCATGTGAGTTGAACCTTAAAAACAAAGGAAGTAGGGGCTCCCGTATTTGAATCAAGAGGACCAGACACCGGGCAGGAAGTCCTAGTAGGTCGGGTAGACCGAGGGGCATGAAGTCCTGGTTGCGGCTGGGCAGGCAGTCCTAGTAGGTCGGGTAGACCGAGGGGCATGAAGTCCTGGTTGCGGATGGGCAGGAAGTCCTAGTAGGTCGAGTGGACCGAGGGGCATGAAGTCCTGGTTGCAGCTGGGCAGGAAGTCCTAGTAGGTAACGTGGATCGAGGGGTCCTGGTGGGTCGAGGATTCAGACATCAAGCGGAGGCTTTCCGTTTGAGGGGGGCCTGTGGTCCTTTGTTTGAGGGGGGGGATTGTTGGGTTGCAAGGGTGCAAACATAGTCCCACATCTAAAACACATGGGAAAGATCATGGGTTTAAAAGGATGGAAAATATCTCCATTGGCATGAGGCCTTTTGGGGAGAGCCCAAGAACAAAACAATGAGGGCTTAGGCCCAAAGTGGACAATATCATGCTATTGTGGAGATACAGACATCCTTGGGGACCCTACAGTTGGTTTAGTTAGGTTGTAGGATATTGTATGTATACAGTGTATGTTGTATTTTATATTATTTGTATGATGCATGACGTATTT
>NW_027429873.1:0-1751 GCF_044706935.1 Curcuma longa | reverse complement strand
TGATAAGTTAGGGTTTCTTGCATTTTTAATCGATTCAATTTTGGGCTTTTAGGATGAAAATAATTGTTAAATGAATCAATTTGATCATATTTGTTTTATATTGCATAAATTGAGGTTTGATTATAATTTTTAAGATTTAATGGCAATTTTTGCATTAATTGGGTTTTTATTGATTTTAGGGTTAAATCGGATCCGACTCGAGCTCAACCGCGGTCAAATCAAGTCAAATTTGTCAAATTGATCAAGCCAACATGGAGGAAATGACTTAGATCGAGCCCGGTCAAAATTTCACAATTTTTTGGAAGCCCTAGAGCCCTAAAGATCAAGTCTGGCCGTCGGATTCAAAAGGGATGGATCAGATTGATCAATTAATCACGCTATTTAAAACCCGAAACTTACCCGATGAACAGTGCCGCCGCACTGTGCTTCGTCCCCGCGAGAAGAAGTTTCTGCCGCGCGACGTACGTGTAGGCGCGCCCTCTTCCTCCCAAACCTATTCCGTTGCATTCCTTGGTCTCTGAGAAGCTCGAGGCCGGTTCTTTGGGTATCTTCCGGCAGCTGGTTCCGGCGCGGTGGAGAGGGTTTCTTCACCGGCGTTCACCTCTGTTTTTGCCTGTTCCAGCCATCCACACCACAATCCGACGCTACGAGCCTTTGAGGGGTTCTTTGAGGATCGTCCAGCACCTCCGGAATCAAGAGAAATTCAAATGGAGCAAGGAGGAAGCAGGGAATTCGGTTTTGCCAGCTGAAAAAGGGGCTGATCAGTATCTGTTCCGGCCGGAGAGGGTTTTTCCGGGCGATTCTTGATGCTGGCAGCGAGCGAAACACTCCGGAGACCAGAATAAAGCTCCAAAGGGATCAGTGAAGCCTCATTGAGGGTTTACCAGCTTGATTGACAACCAAGCTGTGAAGATTGCATTTGAAATTGGAAAGGGAGGAATGAGTTCTGATTTTTTCTGATTTCGCTGTTGTTTCTGCATTTCTTTTACTGCAGTTGCTTCTTGAATTCATTTCTGAACTTGTTGATGCTGTTATTTCATTTGAATTGACGTAGACTTGTGATTGCTTTGGTTATTAAAGCTTAGTTTCAATTTCAGTTTCCTTAGTATTTTCATTAAAGTCTGATTTTTCTTTCTTAGCACTGTCTTGCCAATCGGCACTGTTCAGTGCCGTTTTTGTGCTCTTGTTGAGTGACCAAAGGTAGGGTGAGGTTAGCTAGTGATCCTATTAGTATTTACTCTTAGTTTGCATGATGCTAAGGTTGAGTCTTCCATTAGGATTTCATTATTTTAGCATTGAGTTTGAGTTTCATAAATAGTGGTAGGGTTTTGATTTTTTACAAGCTTAGGAAAGTGAATGGCATGTTTCATGTTTAGGTTCATTCCATTAGATTCTAGTTAGTATAGATTTTGTTCGTTGAATTAGGATTAAGTTGCATGATTAGATTGTTTTGATCATAGGGTTTTTAGTTTTGATGATAGGTTTAACTTGCTTTAGGGTTTATTTTTAGCATTTTCATTCATTTACTGATTTTCATTTACATTTCATTGCAAAACCCCCAAAATCCCATTTTAATAGAAAACCCAAAAAACACGACACGATAAGCTCAAATTATTCGATTTTCTACTAGTCCTTGGAAAAACACGACTCGAGGCCCCTATACTTCATTTATTTGCATTTATCGTGGGTTTTCGATAAAATCTATAAATTCTAATTTGAAGCCCTATCGTGACATCTAGTTTAGGGCTTTT
>NW_027429872.1:0-1593 GCF_044706935.1 Curcuma longa | reverse complement strand
ATGTAACGCCCGCCCTTACCAGAGCCTTTGACGGACGTTACAGTTTATACATTCATACATACATGCTACTATCATATACGAAAATTAAAAACTTTACAGCGGAAAATAAAACATTGTCACAAAACATAGGGTCGTATACAATAATTAGAACTTAGTAGCATGGTAAGTCTAGATAATAAAGTCTAGTCAGGGAATCATTATAACATGATAGTTTTAAACAACTACAACTAACATGCAGATATAAAATATTTGCATGGCCAGGACTTTGTCAAGTCACCACCACACACATCTTATCAGCCCTATCCCGCTGCCTCCTCTTGCTCAGTACCTGTTAGGTGGATCTGCAATATAAGAAAGAAATCTATAAGCACAAAGCTTAGTAAGTTCCTTTCCTACTCACAAAATCCGAATGCCATTAACATCATATCATTTCTAGCATAAACATAGAAGCATATTAACCTTTCATAACATATACGTTTGACATGTTAACCATTTGCTTTTCAAAACATACTAACTTATTAGATAAACATAATCAACATCTTTGGGGTCCCCTGGCTTGTACCCATTCATTTCTCGCGCGCATTTCCTTCAAGTAAGTACGAGGTAGCTAGTCTCGACCTACCTGCATACTAGGTCTTCTCTAATGTCCTTCAACCTAGGGGCGTTCTTAAGGAGCCCATCCCTTGGATCCTTTTCAGGTTCCGGTACAAGCCTTTCATTAAAGTAAAATAACTTATACTTTCTTTTCATTTTCACATGAATGTTCCTTTTCATTTTTCTTTCATAACATGGTGAACATTCATATTTCATTGCATACATTTGGCATAAAGTATAACATAACATAACCCTATGGCTAATATCATTGAACCCTAAATCTGACCCTAACCTTTCTTTAGGGTAGTCAAGTTCGTTGGTTACGTTATAGTTTCAATTAACTTGGCCGAATGAGGATTCGGCTGAGACTAAGGCCGAATGAGGATTCGGCTGAGCTGGGCCGAATGGGGATTCGGCGGCTAGGGCCGAATGATTCGGCTGAGCTAGGCCGAATGAGTATTCGCCCGACTGAGGATTCGGCTAGGCGAATGGGTATTCGGCTAGGCAAAGGCCGAATGGGTATTCGGCTAGGCAAAGGCCGAATGGAATGATTCGGCTAGGCGAAGGCCGAATGAGTATTCGGCTAGGTGAAGGCCGAATGGATATTCGGTATAGGCAAAGGCCGTATTCGGCTAGGCAAAGGCCGAATGGGTATTCGGCTAGGCAAAGGCCGAATGGGTATTCGGCTAGGCAAAGGCCGAATGGGTAAGGCCGAATCGGCTAGGTTAGGGTAATCAAGTTCTTTGGTCATGTTTAGAACATTATTTAAGCCTAACCTAGGTTTAGCCGAACCTGGTAAAACATGTGAGCATGAAATTTGCCTATCTGAAACTCAATCCGACCAAATCAGAGGGCTTAATCGATCAGATGATCGATTGCCATCTTTAATCGATCGGGTGATCGATTGTTTGTCGTAATTTTGTTCCTCTTTAAAGCTATTAATCGATCCATTGGTCGATTACCCTTCTTGTAATCGATCCAGTGATCGATTACAAGCCT
>NW_027429871.1:0-1682 GCF_044706935.1 Curcuma longa | reverse complement strand
AAAATTTTCAAAAATAATTTTAGAAATATTCTATGATTTTTTCTGGAATTTTAGAATATTTTTCTGGAATTTTTAGATTAGCAGAAGTAGCAAAAAGAAATAGGAACGTAAAATAACCTAAGCGGGATTTGAACTCGTGACCCATCGAAATCTACGACTCTTAGGATGTTTCTAATGACAAGGGGGCCCCAACAGGGGTGTGCTTAAAGAAAAAGAGAGAAATTATATTTATAGTCGAGTTGGGTTTAGAAATCACTTAATATAAATAGGAAACTTAAGAGAGGATTTTATTATTCGTGAACCCCGACGTCGTCACCCTCTCTATCTCTTCCTCTCAGTGCCCCAAACCCAAGGAACTAGGGTTCCGCCCCCTAGGATCATAAAGAAGGCTTTCGGAGAAATTATTCTACGAGGACGCTCCTCTCCGCGAGAAGAACGCATAGACGTAGAAAGATCGCCGAGAAGATCTTATTCTCCGAAATTCTAACGGAAGAATCGTAAGGAAACATAGCGCAAGATGTAAGTACCCCTCACCTGCAGTATAAGTAGCTCCGTTCGTATGCATAAGATCCCTAGTTTTAGTTAATCACAAGTTTATGCATGTATGTTGAGATTAACTTCTCTTATAGGTTTTAAGGGCACCACTAGATGGGCTTAGACGTGCTTTCCCCTCTAGTTTGGGGTTTAGACGCACTGTCAAGTGCCTAGGGTGCATCCTTAAAGAAACAAGAGAGTTTTAGACACGTAAGATGCTTGAGAAAATGCTAAGAATCTCTAGTATAAGTTTTAGCATGTTTAACATGTTTATGAAAGTAGATTACCTTGCCTCAGTGATTATGGACCCTAGTTCGTCCATTGGGTGGGCTCCTAGATCGCCCCTAGGCCCTAGATCGCCTAGTAGATGCAAGGTTAAAGAAAAGAACTATTAAGAAAGTATTTTACTTTTTATGGCATGTGCTTGGACTCTAGTTCGTCCATGGGTGGACTTCTAGATCGGCTCTAGGCCGTAGATCATCTAGTAATACCTTAATGGGTTTGAGATTAGCTACCTCGGATCTATTTAGAGATGCGCGCATAGTTAGCATAATGCCGGGCCCACAATAGCATGAGTAGTATTTTCACTTACTATATGTATAAGTTTCAAAAGTTCATTATTAGTTTAAGTGAAATCAGTTTTTAAGATCATGCTTAGCTCAGATTTGTAGATTTCCATAGTGCCATGTGAAATCAGTTAGTAGTTTATGATTTAGTTCATGTGCTTATTATGATGAGTATGCCATGATATCTGTATAGATTATATGTTTCAGTAAGAATAAACGACAAGCATGAATATGTTTTTTTACATGTGTTTTATGCTATGATATCTTTCTAGATTATATGTTTCAGTAAGAATAAACGACAAGCATGCATATATTTTCTTACATGTATTTTATGCCATGATATCTGTCTAGATTATATGTATCAGTAAGAATAAAATGACAAGCATGAATATGTTTTCTTACATGTGTTTTATGCCATGATATTGTTCTAGATTATATGTTTCAGTAAGAATAAACGACAAGCATGAATATGTTTTCTTACATGTGTTTTATGCCATGATATCTGTCTAGATTATATGTTTCAGTAAGAATAAACGACAAGCATGAATATGTTTTTATAGACGACAAGCATGAATATGTTTT
>NW_027429870.1:0-5697 GCF_044706935.1 Curcuma longa | reverse complement strand
ATGTGAAGCACTTGCCCTTTGGCTTCTTCACACCTACCTGTGGCCCAGCCACTCGAGGTCCATTCACCGTCTTTGCCGAACCAGCTGGTCTCTTCTTCTTCTTTCCTTTCGGCTTAGAAGCAGATACCTTCTCAGCAATGTGAACTTGAGAACTATGACGAAATAGTCCTTCTGCCGCCTGGAGTTCTGTCAGTAGTTCCGCCAATGAATAAAGCCTTTTATTCATGTTATAGTTCAGGCGAAACTGCTCAAAACTCTTGGGCAGTGTTTGAAGAATAATATCGACCTGGGTTTCCCCATCGATTTCTCCTCCAAGGACTTCTATCTCATTCAAATGAGTCCATCATCTTAAGGATGTGTTCCCTCACGGGTGTCCCCTCCTTCATGGTGGTCGTCATTAAGTTTCTCATTAAGAAAAGTTTGTTAGATTCTTTCTAAATTTTCTAAGATGGCATAGCTATAAAAGGGGAGGTTTGGGAGAGGGAAAGAACACAACAAAATCTAAACCCCTCCTCCTTGCTTCTTAGGGCCGGCGGCATCTCCCTAAGGATCACCCTCTTCCCTTTGCTAGGGTCGGCGCCCACCCTTCTCTACCTCTTCCTCTTGGTTCTAGGGTCGGCTCCTCCTCTCTTGGTGGTGCTAGGGCCAGCGGTGAAGGAAGGATTCTCCCCCCTTGGTGCTAGGGCCGGCGGTGAAGGAAGGTTCCTTCCCTTTTGCTAGGGCCGGCGGTGGATCTTCCTCCTTGGTTAAAACCGGCAACAAGGAGAAGAGAAGAAGGAAGATAACTAAAGAAAGGAAGAAAAGGCTTGGTGGTTTATCTTGGAAGATCGTTGCCCACACAACGTCCAAGAAGAGGAGAGGAATACAGCAGAAGATCAAGGGGTCTTCGGGTAAAGAACTTCTCCTACACACTCTCAAGAAGAAAGGTACAATTTATTTTCCGCTGCGTAAATTATTTCCTTTATATATATGGATCCTGAATACCAACACAAGAGCCCAATGATCTTATGCATCGATCAAGCACATAGTTGATCGAATATGAGGGCTGCTTGATAAGATTCCATCTCTAAAAAATTTTTATCTGGCAAGAATTAAACAGAGCAGAATTTCAGGCGCCATCAATGGTATCAGAGCATTGGTTAGGGCTCTGTGTGTTTGGTTTCAGTTAATTTATGCACTTTTCATACATAAATTTAGGCAGGATAATAGTAGGAATTGCAAATAGATTAACTCTGTGGTTGCAGGATTCCTAGTTCCAACTATTATGGCCTAAATTGTGATGTGTATGTATTGTGTGTTGTGCATGGATGTAATGTGTGATTGGAACCCTCGGGCATGTCGAGGTTATTATGCATTATTGTAATAATAATTAAGCACAGCGGGACGCAGTATAGTTTTATTTACTGTTCGATCTAGAAAACATGTAAACTCCTTCGTGGGGTATAGGATCGATGGATGTAAATTTTATTTTATGTTGTTGCGGCTTTCTTTTACGTGGTGATGACCAGAGGCGCAGCAGAGAAGGAAGCGAGATAGACGCGACTACATCCACTGGCGACATATTGAAGAACGACAGATTTTGAAGAGGCCATAATAGTTGGAAATTTACTTTTTCATATTTATTGCCTTTTATGTTGTTTAATATGCTATGCTTTTATTTGTGTGCTTTATATGCTATTATATGGATGCATGCTCTAAAATTCCTCAAAATTCAAATAACTAAGTGGGAGAGGGATTATTTAATTTAATCTCATGGTCTCCATTACTGGTTTGTAAGTGATGCAATTTAAACTTGCGCGTTGGCTCTGAGTGCCTTCCTCCATATCAGATGAGTTTTTTTTGTAGATCACTAGATCAAACTTCCTTTATGGATGATTATAGGAAGTTATGTAGGGTCTAAAGAATGTTCACATCTCCACAATGGCATGATATTGTCCACTTTGGGCCTAAGCCCTCATGGTTTTGTTCTTGGGCTCTCCCCAAAAGGCCTCATGCATGCCAATGGAGATACTTTCCATCCTTTTAAATCCATGATCTTTCCCATGTGTTTTAGATGTGGGACTATGTTTGCACCCTTGCAACCCAACAATCCCCCCCCTCAAACAAAGGACCACTGAAAGCTCCGCTACCATTTCTCATGGTCCGGCTGCCATTTCTCATGGTCCGGCTGCCATTTCCCTCATGGTCCGACTGCCATGTCCCTCATGGTCCGGCTGCCATGTCCCTCATGGTCCGAGCCTCCCCTACTTCCTTTATTTTTCCCCGAGGGTCCCCACATGGTAATACCCACAATTTTCAATATTTATAAATATTGAACATGACTATAGGGAATGAAAGCCTAAGTTATGAGGAAAATTTAGCAGAAATGCTAAATAGACCTTAAAATTGAAGGGATAGAACCCTAAAGAGACCAAAATGTAGGGTATGTCCTAAATGGGTCTATGGGTTAATGTTTTTCATAATGGGCCTAATTTTTATGTGGGCCAAAGGGAATGAAAATGGGCTCTCATGGGTGGGCTTTGCCAAAAAGGAAAAGAAAGAAAAAGAAATGGAGGTGCCAAGGATTGAACCTTAGACCTCAAGGAAAGTGGCAAGCCTAGGAAGCATGAGTTAGCCACAAGTTCTAGCAAGTAATTGCTATGAAAATGAAAGGGGAAATTCTAGTTAAAGCTAAGGGTTCATGAAGAGGCACTTAACCAAGAGTTAAGAGACACTTGGTCTCTTTACCACTACATGAGTTAATGAGAGTTAAGGGGGAAGTTATTAACTTGAGTTGTAACTCTCCTCTTAACACTCCCTTTATATAGCCCCTCCCTCACCAAATGCCACTCTTTCTTCTCATTCTCACCGTGACTCTCTCTCCCTCTCCCTCTCCTTTGCTCTCCCTTGGCCGAAAGCCTTGAAGCACTCTTCTCCTTGCTTCTTGGCCGAGAGGTCTTGAAGACCTTTTAACCTTTCCTCCACCAAGCTTTCAAGGCAAGGGAATCTAAGGCAAGGGATTTGGGGGCTAAGGGGAAGAACCTAAGAATCAAAGGGTTTAAAGGGTTATCTTCTTTTGAGTAGGGTAAAAGAAGTTCTCTAAGGAACCGTGTAAGTCTCCCCTCACCTGCAACGTAATCGCTACGTAATGTTGATCTTATGGAATTTAGGTTTGTTTTTGTGTTATTATTGAAAAACCATGATGAAACCATGTTGAAGGTTTCGGCCAAAGCATGGATTAAGGCCTAGGTGATGTTTTTAAACCAACTAAAGGCTTCACAAGATACTTGATAATTTCTTATCATGATCTAGGATTATATGTGGTTAGATTTAACCAAGGATTTCATGGATGTAGGGTTTTCGACCAAGCATGAAAATAAAGGCTTTAGGTTGTGTTAAAGGTTTCATATGTGTTGAATGATCTCTTATCATGTTGTTATAGTTCATATGATTAGATCTAACTCATGTTTCATGCTCTTGAAGTTTCGGCCAAGTCATGTAAAATGGATTTGGTTTATGTTTTAACCTAACTATGGGTGTAAAGGATATATGATGATGTTCTATGATGAGTTAGGCACCCATGTGATTAAACCTAACCTAGGACTCCATGATATATATGTTTCGGCCAAGGCATGAAAACAAGGATTAGGTGATGTTCTTAAACCTAATAAATGGCTTCAAGTGTTAAATGAACTTTAGCATGATTTAGAGTTTCATGTAGATAAACCCAACTTGGGGTTTCATGATGCTTTAGGGTTTCGGCCAAATACATGATTAGGTTTAGATGATGGTTTTAAAACCAAATCCATGATTTATATGCTATGTAATGGATTCTACATGATCAAGGGTTCTTGTGGTTAGAATTCAAGATAACCGAAAGATAACCCTATATGAAGATTCGGCCATGATGGAATATAGAACTTAATGGTTTAAAACCATGGTCTAATGCATGTTTAATGAACTTTTATGATGGTATAGAAGTTAAATGGTTTGAACTAGCCACGTTAGACTTGCTATAGGGTTCGGCTATATGATGATATAATGGTTCTAAAGTTATGTTTTAAACATACCATGTTTATAAATGATATATGAAGATGTCATAGCCTTCATGTGTTTAAACCAAACCTAGGTTATTTCGTGAAGATGAGGCTCGGCCAAGTAAAAGGTTAGGGCAAGTGGTGCTCTAGCAATGGTGACATAGGACAAGTGATGGTTTACCATGCTTAGGGTTAAATGGAATAGCTTTAACCCATGTTCCATGTCTTGGAAGTTTCGGCCAACCATAGAGTTTAGGGTTTAATTCATGCTAAGACCCTAACTAGGGTTGCAAGATATGAATTATGATGATTAAAGTCCATGTGGTTAAACCTTAACCTAGGGTTGCCATTGCTAGGTTTCGACCATATGATGACAACTAGGGAAGAGTGGGGTTTTAAACTCAACCATAGTTACAAACCCTAGTTAATGATGAATTATGATGATATAATGTAAGAAGGCTTATGGTTTAGACTAAGAGTCTAAGAAACCTTAAAGGAATTCGGCTAACCTTAGGGAATTAAGGTTTAGCTGGGTTAGGGTTTCAATTAAGGTGAACCATGGTTAGTTGTGGCTAAACATGGGTAGATGTTAAATGGAATGAGTTTATGTGACATGGTAAAGGAAACCTATCAGTTTTGACCAACCTTAAGAGAACTAGGGTTTTGGTTGAATAAGGGTTTCGATGATGATACCATGATGATCATGTTTTATCTCATGCAAGGCTATATAATGAGATTATGATATGATGTAACATGCTATATGAACAAAATGAAATGATGCTTGAATGTTCACAATGAAATGATGAAGAAATGTTATGGAACATTCATGATGAAATGAAAAGAAAGCATGTACATCATTATTTTACTTTAATGCATGGCTTGTACCGGACCCTGAAGTACGTAAGTGAAGGGGATCCAAGGGATGGGCTCCAATACGCCCCTAGGTCGAAGTACGGGTGAAGACCGAGGTCGAAGGACGGGTGAAGACCTAGTTCCCTAATGGGTTCGAGATTTGCTACCTCGGATCGATTAGGGATGCGCACAAAATGATGAATGAATGGGTACAAGCCGGGGACCCCAAACAATGATGATGATGATTATGTTTATCTATTATGATAATAAGTTTTCAAAGGCATCTGCATTATGTTTGTATGCATATGAATGATTGCTAAGATAAAAGAATGTTATGCGCTTTATGCAAAGTTAATGTGCTTCTATGTTTATGCTTATGTTTGCTTATGCTATATGAATGTGATGTGACGAATGGTTTTGTGAGTAGGAAAGGAACTTACTAAGCCTTGTGCTTATAGATTTCTTTCTTATGTTGCAGATCCAAATAGTAGTCACTGAACAAAGGGAAGCAGCGGGAAAGAGGCTGATAAAGATGTGTGTGGTGGTGACTTGGCAGAGTTCCTAGCAAAACATTGAACATGAATTTTATACTTGCATGTTTAAGAGTCTAAATGTTTGATTTAAGAATGACATGCTATGATTGAACTTAATATCTAGACAATACATGCACCATAAGATTTGTATATCACATATGAAATTCCTTGCCATGATTGTATGTTTTATGTTCCGCTGTAAAGTTTTAAGAAGTTTCATATGTGGTCTCTTTATGAATGAATGAAAAAGAGTAACTGTGGCGTCCGTCTAGGCCTATGTAAGGGCGGGCGTTACA
>NW_027429869.1:0-3380 GCF_044706935.1 Curcuma longa | reverse complement strand
ACTGTAGGAATTGTTGGGGCCTTGTTCAGCATTAATGGACACTTTATCAACCAAGGAAGTGTACAATATGAGATTTTGAATAAATGTGCAAGACCAAAGAAAGAACCTATCTTCCACACACATGTGGGGTAAGAAAGAGCAGAAATAACAATATCAAACTGTGTAGGGCATGTATAAAAAAATGAATAACATCCAACAAAATCAAATACCGGTACCTCTATGATATTTTCTGAATGATGGGCATGAATACTAACCATGGATGAACAGGAGGTACCTAAAGCATGATAAAGACTGGAGTGATTACAAATAGACCATAATTGCTGATTATGTGACTCCACAACTTTATCCTCCTCGGATGGGGATTCCTGTTCTGACTTAAGTGAATGTATACTAAAAGGAAGTGATTCTTGGGGTATTGCCTCCATGCAATCCCCTACACTCATATATCTATCTTCTAAATCCTCTGATACATCAATCAATAATGGTGGTCCCTAGGACTTAGTGCAATCCCCTACACTCATTTGATCATCTTCAACTGTAGGTAAATCAGAACTAGGCTCCATATCAGCTTCCTCCAAGTTCTCAACAATGAAGACTAACACTGGCTCTGAAGGATTTGATTTTCTTTATGGTTTATACTCCATGTCTTGATCAGAAACTGAGATAGATGTCTGAAGTCCAGGGTCTGGAATAGTTTTACCACGTCAGAATACAATAACACTCTCATCCTCTATGGGATTCAGAAATAACTGAGATGGTGGCTGATTGGACCCTTGGGATTGAAACTGACTGATAATAGTGGCCATGTGACTCATCTGTCTTTCAAAATTTTGAATATCAGTATCATTCCTAAAAAGTTGTTGAAATTGCTGATTTATTTCTTATTGTTGTAAGCTTTGTTGCAGTCTCTCCTCAAGCTTTTGTAGTTGTTGAATGAGCCCACTAGAACTCCCATAATTCCCTTGATTTGCGTTGGATTTTTGTTGAAGTTGAAATTGATGGGGCTGTAGATTTTGAGTATAAATCTGTCCACTTTGAGAAAATGACGATTGACATTGATTTTGGGCTTGAAATGGTGGATTTTGATGTTGAAAACTTGCTTGAAAGTTCGAGGGAAGTTGCTGAAAATTTGTGCCTTGAAAACCCTGATTTAGGGGCTGTTGGAAACCACCATAAGGCTGTGAACAACCTTGGTTTGAAGGCTGGAACTGTGCTTGCTGAAAGTTATTTAATTGATGCTGTGAATGATGGTATTGAGGTTGAAAATTGTTGTAGGGTTGCTGAAAACTTTGTTGTTGATACGGTTGCTGAAATGTTTGATTTGGGTGTTGGAATTGATTGTTTGGCTACTGAAATTGATTGGATTACTGTTGGAAACCTTGTTGAAACTGCCCACACTGAAAATCATGGAATTGAGGTTAAAATTGTTGATAAGTTTTCTGCAAATAAAAATTTTACTGTTCAGATTGTTGAGAAGATGGTTGTTGATAAAATGAATTTCTATACATTTTAGAAACCAACAATGATCAAAGCAACAATAATAAAAATTATTCATAAGCTTAAATCAAACAATTTCTACTAGTTTTCCCTGACAACGGCGCCAAAATTTAACAATCCTAGATTTGATATGTCACGATTAGGGTTGCAAATTGATTTAATTTATCAAAAACCAATGAGGTATAAAATCAAACGAAGTATAAGGGCCTTGAGTCGTATTTTTCCAAGGACTAATAGAAAATTACTTAAATTGAGCTTGCGTGTCGTTCTTTTTAGGTTTTTTGAATGAAAATGGGTTTTGGGGTTTTTCAACTGAAATGCAAATTCAGAATAAGGAAATGAATGAAAAATACAAATTTTACCAATTTAAAATGAAAACAATTGAAACGAGGTATCAAACAATCTAGGAATGCAATTCAATTCAATTTCAAGGAATCAAACCTATGCTAGTTATTGATTGAAATATTTATGAAATGTAAAATTCATCTTCCTCAGATTGTAGGAAATCAGAAATCAAGCTAAAAACTATAGAACTCAGAACGAATAGCGTGTTTACACTTTTCCTAATTTTTGATTATATACGCGGAAGCAAAAATACGGAAGCGAAAGATCAAGTAGAAAAGAAAGATAGAAAATAAAAGTGCACACTTTGTTTTACTTAGTTCACAGCCCAAGGCTACTACTCCAAGGCCCACGGTCCTTGACCGTTTACTGCGGACAATCCATTAAATCAACTTGCCCCTTACGGCAGCAAGTTAGCACTTACAAAACTTAAATCAAATTTGGCAACGGTAAAATAAAATTACAATTTAACTTTCGTTATCAAAATTGAAGCCGGATCATGCTAGATCTTCAAAATCTAGTAAACTAGACGTAGTGGCAACTTTTGGGATGCACGGGATTGAGTATGACGCCGACATCACGAGAGTAGCACAGAGGAATTGAAAGAAATAGAGTATCCAGGGCTGCTGCTCATGCATTTCTTTTATACTGCACTCGAGTCGACTCAACTGAGATCTCGAGTCGACTCGAGTCCGACATGGTCTCATACTGATAGCTTTTTCTTTATCCCGCGTTATTTGCTATCTGAGTCGACTCGGGTCGCCATCTGAGTCGACTCCAGTCTAATGGGGAGTCTTCTGGATAGAGTTTAACTCTGAGTCGACTTTGGAGTCACTTTGAGTCAACTCAAGTCTATTTGACGAAAAACTGATGGCGCTGACTTCCGAAGGCTGGCTGACTAAGCTCAAGTTGACTCGAGTCTTCACTTGGGTCGACTCCAACCGCAAAACTTAGCCAGATTTGCTCGGAGTCTGCATTTTTTAGTTTTTCTAATCCTGCACAAATGTTAGTCAAAATAACATGCAAAATAAATTTATTAGAGTCAGTTCCTGGAACTTCCTCTGGGTCTTAACTTCAAGTCTCTAGTGAGACCCTAGGTTAGACCAACGCCTACTATTTCCCTTGGGAACGAGTCCTCACCCACTCCTCTCAGGAGAATTTACCTATTGCCAACCGAGTCCTCTTGACTTGTTGGTCTTTTGTTCGGCTCTGTCCTCAGCCCTCAGGGTTTGTGCTGCGGCTCGGTCCTCCCTAACCAGTCCAGTCTTCTGTTGCGACTTGATCCTCCCTGATCAGTCCAGTCTTCTGCTGCGGCTAGGTTCTCCTGACCAACCTAGACTTCTGCTACCGCTTGGTCCTACAAACCAGCCCACACATCACCTGGTGCTTTGACTATGCTAAGACTTCTACCTGATCCTCAAGATCAGGGCTTTCCAATGCCTAGCTTTCACTAGGACTTAAGTCAAATTTGTGCTCCCTGCATCAACAATCTCACCCTTTTTGATTATGACTGATGGTAAAGTCTTGAAAAACCGTTCCGG
>NW_027429868.1:0-1666 GCF_044706935.1 Curcuma longa | reverse complement strand
CACATGTGGGATTATGCTGACGCTTGCTCCAAGATCACAGAAAGTTCTTCCAATTGAAATATTACCAATTTTGCAAGGAAGAAAGAAACTGCCTGGATCCTTGAGCTTCTGAGGAATCTTGTTGTTTAGAATCTTCTCACTAATATCCTCAGTGAGCGCCACCACTTTCTTTGGCCGGGTGATGTCTTTGTTAGAAATTAACCCCTTAATAAATTTTGCAAACTTAGGCATCTCGGTGATTGCATCGAGAAGGGGTACTTCTAGCGTTAAATCCTTCACCCTATTGTATAACTTTTCAAATTCCTCATCCTTTTGCTTGTAAAGGAGCCTCTGCGGGTAGGGGATATTTCTCACATAAGATTTACCATGTTGAATCCCAGCGGGTGAAGCGGTCTCGACTTCCTCCATTGTATCTTCAATATCTGGTACTGAGGAAGGAGGTTGCACAGCGGCTGGGGTGAAAGATATACCTTCCCTAGGAGCAGTCACTTGAGGCTCTCTGTCCTTCAAGGTCCGTCCGCTCCTAAGCTCAATGGCCTTGCAGTGCTCCATAGGATTAAAGTCTGGCTTGCCTGGGAGTGCACCCACTGTTCTGGAGGAGAGGGAAGAGCTTATCTGAGCAATCTGTGTCTCTTGCATCTTCATCCTCTTGTCGTGGTCATCAAGTTATTGTATTTTATGGATTTAATTTGGATTTCTACATGAAAATAAAATGTTAAATGATATGAATTGATTGCAATTATGAAATATTGTATATTTTGGCAATTAATTCTAATTTCTGTGATTTTACGGTAAATTTTGAGTTAATTAAGCTTGATTGTGTGTAGGGTATAAATTGAACCATGATTGAGTCAAATTAAGCCAAGTCAAGTCAAAATTGTTGATTCGATGGATTACAAACGTCATGATCAAGATTTGAGTTGAACCGGAGTCGAATTGGAGCTAAATTGGGCTTGATTTGGGGCTGAACCGGCTTGGAATGGACTGAACCGGCGCTGATTTGGAGCTAAACCCGGTCTGAACAGTGTTGAACCGGTCGAAATCGAATCCCCGTTATAACGAGAAAGAACACTGTAGCATTCTCACGTAGTTACTGTAGCATTTCGTCTCCGCAAGTTTTTCTTCATTCTTCTTTAGCGATCTTCGAGATTTTCTTTTCCAAGCCAGTTTCCAGATCCTATCAAGTTTCTTTGACCTCGATTTGGCATCAAGTTGGAGCTGGATCTTTCGATGAGGGTTTCGTCAGAGGTTCGAGTTCGCGACGATTTCCAGCCGAGATCTGTGGATTTACGACGATCGGAGCTGTCAGTGATATTCTGAGGGGTTCTTAGAAGGTTGCTGATGGATTCCAAGCACTGAATTGCAAGCGATCTAAAGGATTTTGAGCTGGGTTTTCAAATCAGATTTTAGCTCGTTCTGCTACGGAGGGTTTCTGATACGCGGTTATCAGAGTTAAATTCGATCTAAATCAGACTGAGGATGATAGGGATTTGATTGGGATCTGTAGTTTTCAAATGAACTGTGTGACGGCAAGATTGAGGCTAGTTTGTAAGGGAAGTTTCAAGATCTAGTTCTGAATTGTATTGTTTTCATTGATTCTGTTCTGTAATTCAATTTCAGTTTGTTTCTGTTTCTGAACTTGGTATTTTCTTAGCTTACATTGTCT
>NW_027429867.1:0-8482 GCF_044706935.1 Curcuma longa | reverse complement strand
GAGCACTAAAGTTCGCAAGTAGGGGCGATTTGAGGAAGAAGAGATGGTGGCTTGAACCGTTACTTTAATCAGATCTAAGGCTTAACTAACTCCAAAACCCTAGAATCCCTCCGATTGGCGATTTGAGGAAGAGATGGTGGCTTGAACCGAAACCTTGAACGACTGAGCTCGTATGGCTTCCTTTGAAATCCACAGACAAAACAGAACACGGCAGGATCGAGTGAAAGAAACCCCTCAATGAGCTGTGGGAAGGAGAAACAATCAAGATCTAAAGGGAATCGACGAAATCCAAAGAACCCAGATCAGATTCCTTACCGATCGGCTTCTTCCCTTCCGATTCGCCGCCGCCAATCCGCCCGATCTGCCCCTACACAACAGCACACCTCCGCTCGATCAATGGCCAGCCAACCCCAGCTCCGGTCGCCGGTGGTTCCTCTTTGGCTCCGAGCTCCAGCATCGCAGCCTTGTGGTTGCTCTTGTGTCGGCGACGAAGAAACAGAGACGGACAGAAAACGTGATCGGGAGCAAGGAAGGAGAAATCGTGACTTAGGAGAACACTGTACCAGCCTTTAAAACTCCTTAGCGGATCGGGTTCTTAACGGGCTGTAGGTTTAGGATCCAATAAGCCCCTTTAGCTATTAACCCATAACCTCATTCAATACCCTTTAACCCTACTTGATTTAGTAAATAAGTTAGAGTTTAATGACTCAACTCAAATCAACTTTTAGGATAAATTTTTAATTAACTTTCTTAATCCTCCTTTAATCCCAATAAAATTAAGATTAATTTTATTTACAAATAAACCCTAAATTTTCTGGTATTTTACATTACGGTCGCATGTGGCTTTTATATTTATATGTATTCAAGAAAGGTCATTGTTACAGGGGAGATGCTGTCGAAATTTTTCGGACGACCTCCCGAGACGTAACACTTGAAGTTCAGCAACTATATGACATGTTAAAGGCTAGTTAAAGAAAGTGTGAGAAAGTATTCTATCTGGTTATTCCTAACTATCAGCTACGATAGGGTTATTGAATATCAAGGCAGATCATCATTTCTTAGAATGATATTACGATGACATTTGTCAATTAATATCTGAGTTACTCTTTGTTGATCACCAAATGACTGATAGCTTTGACAATACAAAAATATTAATGAGGAGTTAACGTTTACCCATAGAGAAGATTGATTATTGTATAAACAACTGCATGATATATTGGAATGAAGATAGTAAACTGATTGAATGCAGAATCTATACTTAACCTAGTTATAAGCATCATAGTCGCATACCAAGGAAGATAAAGAAAAATATTGCATGGAAGGTTACGTATTACTTCCCGTTAACTACTAGATTTCAATGCATTGCATTTGTCATGATAGCTTGCCACATTAGGTGGGAAGGTATCTTGGTTTAATAATCATAGTAAATTTTTATTAGTTGAACACCCTTTCAAAAGAAATAAGAGAAATTTATTGTCAAAAAACTTCCACCAACAATCAAGTCAGGTATAGAAATCATTGCCTAAATAGATAGTTATGGTTTCCTACCAGTATATGAGCCTAATTTTATTGAGATCAATAAACACATTGTCACGACCCGAGAGATAGCCGTCCGAAAAATTTCGACAGCACCTCCCCAGTATCACTGGCAATTTCCTGAATACAAACTCATAATAAGGCTCACACGGCCTATCCATACTACAAAATATGGATTTAAACAAGTAATGAAAGTAAAAGTGACCCACACGGCCACATACACATCCTACACAATGCATATGAATAAAATTCTAATTCTATACAACGACTAAGGAATAAACTCGTAAAGTAATTAAAAATCCAAAGTGTCGTAAGCGGAAACGTAACAACAAGTACGAAATCACCTATAGAAAACATGCTATAGTTTCGAAAACACTGAAACGAAATCAGAAGTCCGATGGTGCAGAAAAGTAAACAAGTCATACACAAGATACCACAACATATACAACCATATCCAACACACACAAAATCCTCGTCGTGAGATGGCATATCTGGTAGATCCCTGACATCATCTGTAAGCTCCTACCTGATATCTGGGAAGACAAAAAAATCCCAGGGTCCAAAAGATGTGAGTACAAATACTCAGTGGATAATACAGGAAGACAGTGCATGTATGAAACAAAGAGTAAGAGAAATACTACATACCAGAGGTCAATAAGATATCAGAAATATTTCTGTAGATAAATAGCAACTAATATGGATCTCATGTAATGCACCATATGAATGACATGTCAAACATAGTGTAACAGTCAAGAGTCAAACAAGTAGACTGATAGGCTTCCGCAAGTATACGGTTGTCGTCAAGTAATAAAGATATCGAATCCACAGGGACCGTGGAATTAATTACTATCCTAGCACAATAAGAGTGGAGAGATTGTTGGAATAGGTTTGGTGTGGGGAGATGGAGTGTTCTAGAGTTCCTAGACCTTAATTCGAAGATAGAATTCGACTGTGACAATGTATGGGAAGCGACTCTAGGATTTTGGATTCCTCGGGGTATTGATTGATTGACTTGGATCCTCTATCATTCCTCAATTATTACACAATTGTAGGGATTCTAACCAAATTATCCAATTAGACCTCGTCAGGTTTCCTCGGAATAAATCATTGGTGTTCTAATGTTACTTAGGTTGGTTTAAGGTGATTCTAGATAGCCTGGTTCAAGGCTCTCCTGTGTCACGTCAGGCGCCCCAGAATACTACTAGATTCCTACCCCCTGTCACAGGGTATCCCAAAAGTGACCTCTCCCCAACGCTAGGTAACCGTTAGTTATCCCTCATAAACATTATCCATGGTTTAAACAATCCTTCGGAATGTCCGGTTAAGACTCTCCTCCTGTCACGAGGCGTCCCGGGTGTACGAACCTAAGAATTCCTCAAACAATGAATAATCTCTATCCTCATGGATTCATATTATTCACAAATATATCATCAAACAAGTATTAAGCACAAATCCACAAAGCAATTGACTAATAACATCATAGAACATGGTAGATTATCAAATCACAAGTTTACAATCATCCAAATACCCCGATTCTTCCTAATCCTAGAATCTGGAGGACTACTCCATATCGGGGAGGTTACAATACAGAGGAGAGTAAGAATAATACATCCTATTCCAAGAAATCTAGAGAAATCAAGAAATAAGACTTATCAATGAAGATCTTCTTCTCCGGACTGCAATCTCCTCGAATGTGAGATGAAGAGGTGATGGAGTGTCCAAGAGGATGAATGGATCGTCGAATCTGGCTCCGGAATGAGGCGTCGGTGGCTCTAGCGCGCTCCGGTGGCTCTCTCCAAGTCTCTCCCCTTTCTAAGGCCCTTAAGGGGGTCTATTTATAGGCTCCCACAAAAGACCCTAAAAATCTGTCAGGCATGCCCCCGTCACACGGCCGTGTCTGGGAGACACGGCCTAAAGTGGTCGCCCAGCGGTGGATGAGGCACGGCCGTGCCTGTGAGGCACGACCACAGCAGGTCTTCACTCGGCTGGGAGACACGCCCGTGCCTGTGAGGCACGGGCTGAAGCTGGCCCTTCTCTGTTGGAAAACACGGTCGTGTCTGAGGGACACGGCCATGTCTTGGCATGGCTTTGTGGAGGACACACGCCCGTGTCTATGAGACACGGCCGAAGGCAGGGGTTGCTCTGGTTGGAGACACGGCCGTGTCTGAGGGACACGACCATGTACTGAATTCTGCAAGAGGAAGGCACGGGCGTCCCTATTGGGCACGGCTCAAGGTTGGTTGTTCTCTGGTTAGAGACACGCCCGTGTGCTCTAAACATGGCTTTTGGAGGTGATGAGACACAGCCGTGCCTATGAGACACGGCCCTGTCTTGCCTTATCTTCAATGAATGTTCCGTTTCGCCCATTTTGCTCTGTTTTCCGTCCTGAAACAAACAAACACACAAGCAGTCCTCTGAAACAGGAAATAAAGAATACGATGTCAAATGCACAGATAAGGGTGTAACATACATAAGATCAAGCATGAAAATCATGAAGATGTGCAAATAAAGCATAAGAAATGGTCATGTATCTTACGCACATCATAGACCATCAAAATGCAGTATCAGTGCGGTCCAATACATATATATATATCAAACACATGATGTGCATATGCATGATGCAACTGCCCCACTCACTACAGCACTCGTGCAAGCATCTGAGGCTGGGATGGCCGGCATCTGGGGATCAGTAATCCGTGCCCTACAACAAAGTAGTATGGTGATCCAAATCGGGGATCAGTGCTCCGCGTCCGGTGATCCCGTAGCTATGATAAGCTACATATCCAATGGCCGATATCTGTCCTCTAATACTCATCCTCGACGTACCATGTACTCTCCGAGTACCACCCCTACCGGTGTCAAGGTAGATCATTGACTCGACTACGTACAATGTCATACAGCCATCGACTGCGTACACTGCCATACAGTCGTCGACTGCGTACACTGCCATACAGTCGCCATTACCAAGATGGAAATAGGGTATAATAACCACCTATATAATAATGCCACTAAAGGCCAACTAACATCACGATAAACCCACAAGGGATTTTCAATCGTTCATCATGCATCATGATGAGATGCTCAAATCATAATAATCAGCATCCATACTGATCAATGAACATAAGTAATAAGCCCTAACGATCATGGATATATAAACCAATAATGATCACAGATGTCATACTCAAAGATAGAAACAATAATCAGGAATGATAAACTAAGATCAATAGGCATAAGGACAAACATGGTATAAACATGAGTAATGTAAAAGGTATAAGAATAACAGGAAAGAATAACATCAAGACATCAAACTATAATGACTGCAAAAGAATCATGCACTGTAAATGGAATAGAACTGTATTGACCAAATACAGTAAATTACCCACCTGTTATATCGTAAGTCAAACCATAGAACCCCTAGCAATAAGCCACGTAAGTAACTGATCGATAATCAAGGACTTGCAAAAAGGAATAAACAACATCCGTTAATAAACATATAGATCTTAACAAATTTTAAGATCTACATGTAATCCAAATCCAATTAGATCCATAATTCGATTAACTCATGTTAGTTAGACACGAGTTAATTTCATTACCTGTAATCAGATTTAAACCAACTTAACCTAATTACAATCTAACTTAATCAAATCAAATCCTAAATAAAAATCTAATTCTCAAGCTAAAACCAATTCTAAAGAACCAAACCACGCTATAGAACAAAACTAATCCACTCAATCCAAATCTAATCACAATAGATCAGTTTCAAACCACCATAATCAGCCTAATCCTATTAAGATCATAATTCGGATTCGACCACTCCTTCATTACTTGAAAAATTACATGTTAATTGGACTCATGCTAAAACCAATTATGATCCAATAGATACAAAATCCAATAGAGTCCATAACAACTCCACAAACTGATCACAATCCCACACCAACCAGATTAATCCTACAAATCTCAGTTTCAAAGAATTTTCCTCCAATCAATGCAAAACTTAACAAGATGTAATTGGCTTATCTAAGAATTTACCTCACATAGAGCACTCCTAAGATTTGACCTCCTCTCCAATCTACACCTCAAGATCCATGAAGATCTTCCTGTTATTTTATACAAACCATCAACAGTCGTGAACATGAAAAACCCTATTAGGAAGATTCACAGCAACGAGTAGGTGTAATGATAAGGAACGAAGCAATCACCTATTAAGGAGGTCTTGGATACACCTTATGCCTTGTTCAAGATCTTCCCTATGCTCCTCGGCATCTGCCCTTGCGTTCGCGGAGTCAGGCGTGAGGAGGAGAAGCAACACAGCTTGAGAAGAATTGAAATCACGGCAGGGAAAGGAAACGTGCGTCGATCGGGAGTTCGTGCGAAGAAAACACACTGATCGGGGAAGAAGAATCGTAGCTTCGTTGAAGAGGGATCGCGGAATCGGACTCATACAGAGAAAAGGGGAAAACGCCGATGAAGAGAGGAATCACCGCTGGAGAAGGGCTTCGTCGGCGATGGGGTGGAGGAAGAAGAAGGGAGGTCGATCGGGAGAGGAGAAGAAGGAAACTCGCGGCTGAAGAAGTTTCGGGCGGAGGAAATCGCGATCTCGCGATTTTGACGGGTTCGGGAGAGGAGAAGAAGGAAACTCCTTAACGGGTTCGGTGGATAACGGATTCAAACTATAACCACTCCAATAACCCTATTTTCTAATTGGGCTAAGATTAATTAGGTTTAAATGGGCTTGATAATGTTAATGGACTGATATAAATTAGATTGACAAATGAGTTTAGTTATTAAACCCAATGGAATCCAATCCAATAAATATCTAGCCATTAACCACCATTATTAAACCTAATAATT
The DNA here is from genome assembly GCF_044706935.1 of Curcuma longa. Taxonomy (NCBI): domain Eukaryota; kingdom Viridiplantae; phylum Streptophyta; class Magnoliopsida; order Zingiberales; family Zingiberaceae; genus Curcuma; species Curcuma longa. The sequence goes on along the minus strand of NW_027429867.1, from coordinate 2,095 downwards.
AATCCCCTTAAATCTTGCCTATTAGGGTTAGATTATTAAAATAAACCCTAAAATTTCTCGTATCTTACATGTTGGTGCAATCTTTGCCCCAAGTGCATTGAGTTTCAATGTTTGGCTAAACTATGTTTGAAGTTAGGCAATACTTGTGATCTAACATGTGTGATGCAAGTTTGCATGAAAGTCCAAGCGTAGTCTTGGCAAAGCAAAAGTCCAAGTGGGTAGTCTTGGCAAAGCAAAAGTCCAAGTGGGTAGTCTTGGCAAGGAAAAGTCCAAGTGGGTAGTCTTGGCAAGGAAAAGTCCAAGTGGGTAGTCTTGGCAAAGGCTTGACAACCCGAAGCTGATGGAAGCATCTCAAGCTAGTGCAAGGATGATGGAGCATCCAGGGAAGGCATGAGGCTGTGGGAGATGTTTGAAGGTCGAGGTCTAGGTCAAGAGAAGCTGAAATGTGATTTTTCAGCTTCACCAGTCGACTGACCCTGCCTGCAGTCGACTGCTCATAAATCAGACGCACACAGAAAGATCAGTCGAGCCAGAGGAAGACAGGAGTCGACTGGGCAGTCGACTGGTGTATGGTAAGTCGACTGATGCCAGTCAACTGGTCTTGGATTAGTCGACTGCTATTTGAACGTTGCAGAAAATTGACAAGCATTTAATGCACTTTAATGCGAGATTCTGTTGCCGATTAAAGGCATCAGTCGACTGGCCCTGCCAGCAGTCGACTGATGTCGCAGAGTTTATAAAAGAAGCCTGCGCGAGAACAACTCAAGATTTTGCAAGAATTCTGCCATTCTTTTATTCTTTAGTGCTTCTTCTGAGAACGTGTTTGTTCTCTATTCTCTGCTTTCTTCCTCTCCTCTAAAATACTATTTCATATCATTCTTGAGGAGATCGAAAGAGTTGTAAAGGTTTCTCCGCCTTCGTGGTTTTCGAGAAGGAGAAGATTCATAGTACATCGGGTGGGTGCGTGCGTGTGGATCCTTGGATTAGTCACCTCTACGGAGGTGGATACCAAGTAAAATAAACCGGGTTAGCGTTGATGTCTTGTTTTCTCTTTTATATTTTGCTTCCGCTGACAATCTTGTAGAGAAGCAATCAAGAAGAATCGAGAAACGCTATTCACCCCCTCTAGCGAACCAACCGATCCTAACATTACACACATTGTTAGAATGTGCAAATGTGGGTGGAAGAAAAAAAAATTTCTAGGAGCTACCATATTGGAAGTATTTATTGATTCGACATAATTTAGATACCATGAATGTAAAGTTTTTTTAATAATATCTTCAATAGAGTGATGAATGATCCTGAAAGAACTAAAGACACCATAAAGTCACATGAGAAATTAAAAAGATTGGTTAACAAACCTGAGTTACATCAGAATGAAGCAACAAATCAATTTTCAAAGTCTTGTTATACATTAATTAGACAACGAAGGTAAGCAAGCTTTATGTAGTTGGTTGAAACAAATCAAATTCCCTGATGGGTATACTTTCAATATGGCCCGATGCATGAATATGAATAAGTTAAAAATATTTGGAATAAAGAGTCATTACTATCATGTGTTCATGCAAAGACTGATTCTAATATCTTTTCATGATATGCTACCTAATAATGTTTGGCAAGCATTTACAGAATTTAGTCTATTTTTCAAAAATTTGTCTGCTAGGTATATTATAACGGCCGATATGCTTAAGATAGAAACTAACATTGCTATCATACTATGTTAACTTGAGCGTATATTCCCACTAAATTTTTTTGATTCAATGGAACATTTATCTGTTCACCTACCTTATGAGGCACAACTAGCTAGTTCAGTGTAGTATAGATGTGTCATGACCCCGGGAGACGGGCGTCCTAAAAATTTCGGCAGTATCTCTCCTGTATCTATGACAATTCCCTGGATACATACACATATATAAGGCCCACACGGCCAATCCATAACAGGGTATGGATTTATACAAGTAAAATAAAAGTAAATGTGACCCACACGGCCACTCAACACATCCTACTATATATGAAATGCATCCGTAAAAGTATTAACGAATAAAACTCGTTAATTCTTCACAAAAGAGATAGTAATCAGTGGAAACACAATATA
>NW_027429866.1:0-1826 GCF_044706935.1 Curcuma longa | reverse complement strand
TGCCATCTCTTTTGAAGTTAACTCTTCATCACTGTCTGAAGATTCTTGCTCAGATTCGGGCGACTCCTCTTTCTCCTTCTTCTTCTTCTTCTCCTTATCTGCAATCAAGGCAATACCCTTCTTCTTTTTCTTTCTTTTTATAGCAAAGCCTTCATGCGTTAACCCATTAAAGCAACATTCTTAAAACATAATTATTCATTTCTTTTTATCCTCATCAATCTATCATATACATAACTTTTTATCCAGAATTTTATCGAAGGAAAAGTCGGGTATTACATGCCATCTCTTTTGAAGTTAACTCTTCATCACTGTCTGAAGATTCTTGCTCAGATTCGGACGACTCCTCTTTCTCCTTCTTCTTCTTCTTCTTCTCCTTATCTGCAATCAAGGCAATACCCTTCTCTTGCGTGCCCATATTAGCTTGTTCGTGTAGTTGGCTTGTAACACATACCTTACAAGATCGCGGTTATCGATCTTTTCACCGATTACATGGAGTCCATTTACAATTTCCTTGAATCTCCCATGCATCTGACTCACTGTCTCATTTGATCTCATTGTGAAGGATTGTAGTTGACTCACCAAGAGATCCTTCTTGGCTCGTCTCGATTCGGTTGATCCCTCGTTTAGTTCGATCAATTTCTCCCATAGTTCTTTAGCCGAATCGAATGGTCCGACCTTGCTCAATTGCTCTTTTGATAACCCACATTGAAGGGTCGTTGTAGCTTTGGCGTTGGCTTGTGCCTTCTTGCACACATCTTTCGTCCAATCTTTTGTAGGAAGAGCTTTTCCCTCAAGGTCTTTGGGTATCTCGAACCCATCTACAATACTAAACCAATTTTCAATATCATTCATTAAATAGTATTCCATTCTACCTTTCCAGTAGGCGAAATCATTTCCATCGAAGTATGGTGGTCGTGCGGTGCTGTAACCCTCTTGGAATGCCATGAGTTGCTCCGGTTGATTGTTAGATCCTCCGAAACGTAACCGGCTCTGATACCACTTGTTAGGATCGGTTGGTTCGCTAGAGGGGGGGTGAATAGCGTTTCTCGATTTTTCTTGTTCTTTCTCTGCACAGAGATTAGCGGAAGCAAAAATATAAAAGAGAAAGAAAGAGATCAACGCTAACCCGGTTTGTTTACTTGGTCTCCACCTCCGCAGAGGTGACTAATCCAAGGATCCACACGCACACACACACCCGATGCACTATGAATCTTCTCCTTCTCGAAAACCTCGAAGGCGGAGAAACCTTTACAACTCTTTAGATCTCCTCAAGAATGATATGAAATAGTGTTTAGGAGGAGAGGAAGAAAGCAGAGAATGGAGAACAAACAAGTTCTCAAAAGAAGCACAAAGCAATAAAAGAATAGCGAAGAAGATGAGTTGTTCTCGTGCAGGCTTCTTTTATAATCTCTGCAACATCAGTCGACTGCTGGCAGGGCCAGTCGACTGATGCCTTCAATCGGCAACAAAATCTCGCATTAAAGCGCATTAAATGCTTGCCAATTTTCTGCAACGTTCAAATCACAGTCGACTGTTCCAAGACCAGTCGACTGGCAACAGTCGACTCACCATAACACCAGTCGACTGCCCAGTCGACTCCTGTCTTCCTCTGGCTCGACTGATTTTTCTGTGTGCGTCTGATTTATGAGCAGTCGACTGCTGGCAGGGCCAGTTGACTGGTGAAGCTGAAAAATCACATTTCAGCTTCTCTTGACCTAGACCTCGGCCTTCAAACATCTTCCACAGCCTCATGCCTTCCCTGCACTAGCTTGAGATGCTTCCATCAGCTTCGTCATGTCAAGTCCTTGCCAAGACTACCCACTTGG
>NW_027429865.1:0-2632 GCF_044706935.1 Curcuma longa | reverse complement strand
ATTACAGGTAACCACTCTAGCTCAGCAGTCCATGGTAGCATGATAGGTAGCTAACCAATCTATACCCAAAATAATGTCGAACTCCATCATATCCATCACTTGAAGGTCCACCGTAAGGATATGACCATCGAAATCTAACGGGCATCCCTTAATCTCTTGACTTATAGTCAGTACTTCACTAGAAGGTAAAGATATGGCCAGACTACAAGATCTAATCATAGGAATTTGCCTAATTTTCCTCAAAAATAATCTAGACATGAATGAATGCGAACTACCCGTATCTATCAATGTTTTAGCAAATATAACATAAACTGAAATCATACCCCGAATGACCGATCCATCGGCCCACTATGCCTCCTCTCGTGTGATAACATAGATATGACCAGCCTATGTACTGGACGGCTGTGTAGCTGGCTGAGAGATAGAAGGCCTCCACTCTATCAAAATCTGACTCTGAGGTACAGATGTCGTCTGCTGAATATAATGAGAAGGTGCAATGTAAGAAGTCGGTGTTGTTGGTGGCTGCTACTACACCGGAACCGTCGCATAACGGATTTTTGGCTGGGGAGCTGCTGGAAACACTATATAACCCTTCCTTTGTATCTGATACATCCGTCCTAAAGATGGTAGAGATCTCTGCTGCTGAGGTGCTCTATATCTCACTGGTACTCTCTGCTATTACGGTTGTGTGGATCGTCCTCCAGAAGTAGAAGTACCCATGAACTCCAGCTGAGCTCTTCGAGTGCAGTCAGCGATCATATGTGTTGGGATGTATACTATAAGCCTATCTTTGGTATAAACATCTATCTTGAAATAATATGAAATAAGAATCACATTGGTCGAATGTTTGCATTTGTATATAATGCAGTTGTCCACTTAATTTATATTGTAGATAACATGGTGTGTGGTGTCACACACAGAAGATCATGTTATCGGTTCCTTATAAATTATAAATAGTAGCTCACAACCAAGATGGATAGGGACAAACCATTGGAGTGGTTGTAGTGTAATTGGTATTAGTTTATCTTAATAATTAAATTACACTAGTACACTTTGTGTGTATTGAGCAGGACCGTTTGAGGTCATTCGATTTATACTGACTATATAATCAAACTAGACCTCAGTTATTATGGATGTGCATGCTCTTAATCCCGATATAATAACAAACACATATACTTAGTATGTATTTCTTCAATTCATCAAAGGGTGAGATTTATTCGTTAAATCAAGAGGCCCGATGAGTTGGGAGATAATGTTATGTATATGGTGTGTTGTTGATTATAGAAGGAAACTGTGTCCTATAATCTAGGCTGATGATGTCCCCTTGAGGAGCTCATAAGGATTATCATGTAAACCCTACAGGTGGACTTAGTTCCGCATGATAATAAGGTTGAGTGGTACTACTCTTGGAATCAGAAGTTAATTAATTGAGTTGTCAGTAATTCAATTAATTGGTGGACATACGATATATTAAACACAGGGAGATTAATGCACTCATGGTAAGAAGCCCATATTATAATATGGAATTGGTGCGGTAGTTCAATAATAACCCTTTAGTGGTATGAGGTTATTATTGATGGACTTGAGTTGGGTGTTCAAGGAGAACACAGGAAGCCCAAGCCCATCAGGAGGTCATAACCAATTCCTCCTCTAGGTCCCTATTGTAGCCTCTGGATAAAGCCTCGAAACCACCTAAGAGAATTCTGTAAGAGTTTCGGGTAGAAAAATTCTATTAAGAATTTTTCTAGAGAAAAATTCTATTAAGAATTTTTCTAGAAATTGTAAGAATTTCTGTTATGAAATTATATGAGAATTTCTGAAATTCTTTGTAAGAATTTTTTTGGAGAAAAATTCTATTAAGAAATTCTGTTAAGAATTTCCGTTATGATATTCTATTAAGAATTCTATTTCTTTTCGTAAACAAAATTTTGATATAATTTTTTCATAAAAAATTTGTTAAGAAATTTTGTTTAAAATAACATAACTTAATAAAGGTATTTTGTTAAGAAATCAACAAAATTTTATTAAGAGGTTTTGTTAAAGAAATAACAAAATTTAGTTAAGGAATTTTATTAAGAAAACTAACTAAATCTTATTAAGAGATTTATTAGAATTTTTTTAATTAAATCTAGATAAGAAAAATTAGTTAGATTCTTTCTAAATTTTCTAAGATGGCTTAGCTATAAAAGGGGAGGTTTGCTAGAGGGAAACAACACACAATTCCTTCCCCTAAAACATGTAGGGTCGGCGGCAACATCCAAAGCCTCCTTCTTTGTTTGATAAAGTCGGTGCCCTCTTCCCCTCTTTTCTTTCCTCCCTTGCACGCCCAAGGCTTCCTCTCTTATTCCTCCCTAGGGCCGGCGTACAAGACTCCAAACTCTTGCTAGGGCCGACGACCAAAAGAGGAAGAAGAAGAAGATGAGAAGGAAGAAGAAATGGAAGGTTCCTTACTTGCTTACCATCGGAAAGAAGAAAGCTTGGTGGTTTTTCTTGGAGGAGCATTGCCCATGCAACGTCCAAGAAGAGGAGAGGAATACAGCAGAAGATCAAGAGGTCTTTTATAGTTAGTAGTCATTGCTTTGATTTACCAAAGGGTGAGATCTTTCCGTCAGATCAAATATTCTCGGTAAGT
>NW_027429864.1:0-3367 GCF_044706935.1 Curcuma longa | reverse complement strand
TATTCATGAAATTTTACACGTACATTACTTATGACTAACCCTATTTGAGAAAAATATTTGTGAAAAATTTTGGTCTCAAATATGGTAATTTGATAAAAAATTCAAAGCCTAGAGCACCAGGCCCGAGCTCGCTGACTTTACCTTACGACAGGCCTGGAACACCGAGCCTTGAGCTTGCTGACTTTGCCTTAGGACATGTCCAGAACACCGAGCCCCGAGCTCGTGACTTTACCTTACGACAGGCCTGGAGCACCAGGCCCAAGCACACGACTTTGCCTTATGACATGCCTGGAATACCAAGCCCCAAACCCTAAGCTCATTGACTCTGTATTATGACAGACCTGGAGCACCGAGCTCGTTAACTTTGCCTTACGACAGGCCTAGAACACCGAACTCCGAGATCATGACTTTGCCTTATGATAAGCCTAGAGCACTGAGCCTTGAGCTCGCGACTTTGCCTTACTACTGGCCTAGAGCACCGAGCCCTGAGCTCGCTGACTTTGCCTTACGATAGGCTTGGAACACCGAGCCCTGAACTCGTGACTTTACCTTACGACAGGTCTAGAACATTGAGCGCCAAGCTCTGAGTTCGTAATTTTGGAGTATCAAGCTCCAAAGTCGCTGGCTTTGCCTTTTGACAGACTTAGAACACTGAGCCTCAAGCTCACTGACTTTGCTTTACGACAGGCCTGGAACACCGAGCCCTGAGCTCGTTGAATTTGCCTTATGACAGGCCCGAAGCACTGAGCCCGAGATCACTAACTTTACGTAATGACAGGCTTAGAACATCGAGCGCCGAGTTCGCTAACTTTGCCTTCTTCGACTAAACTAATTGGATATGATTGTGATGTGGCGGAGCGATGACACCTCATAATGGTGTCCAAACGACAACTCAGCATAGTCCAGTCAGTCGAACTACGCTTCCTTTAACTAATTGGGATGGCTTATGATACGGTGGGGTCTCGAAACCAGCATGTAGTTGCTGATGGAACATCACGTGGCTAAAAAATAAGAAGGAGAAGAATCATTAAGAAATATCAGGTCTACAGCCTAACCTCTACAATTGCTCAACATCATGCGCTGACACCATCTCGAACATGAGTCTCGACCTCAAGTTTTGGTCTCGACACTTACTCGACATCACATGCTGACCTCATCTCGGCTTTGAGTTATGACCTCGAGCTCCAGCCTTGGCACTGACTCAACTTCATGAATCAACCTCAAGTCTCGACCTCGAGTTCTAATCTCGGCGCTCACTCGGCATCATGCGCCAACGCCATCTCAGCCTCAAGTTTCGACCTCAGAGTCTGCTTAATCTTAGGAGTTAGTGGGCCCGCGCAATCAGGGGAGCCTAAGACTATTTCTTCTAGAAAAGTAGAAAAATATCCCCAAAAGATATGGATGATCAGAATCTTTCTAAAATTGGAACAAGTATCTCGAAATATTTCCTAAATGGATGCTAATATTTTAGAGATTAACTCTATAAAAGGTTGCCCAAACCTATGGGCACAGGTATGCACACATCAACCCTAATTTCTCCAAGTCATTAAACTCCTTCCTCATGCAAAAACTGAATTTAAGCATCGAATTGGCATGTTGGGACCCCCTCCCCCCTCCCCCCTCCCCCCCCCCCCCCCCCCCCCCCCCCCCCCCCCCCCCCGACACTATTCTAACTCTGTTTTTTAGTGCTTTTTATGTCTCTTTTGTTGGAATCGACTCGATGCGTTATGCGTGTTTACACATATCATAATCGTGCACAATAGAAATAAAATAACAATTAATTCTAATTATTATGATACTCACAACACACGCATATAAAATATAATAGGTATAAGACATGACTAGAATTTAAAATTTTTCAGAATAACAAATATTCTACATGTACTTGACGTATGACGCTCAGTGAGAATAACATCAATCGAGCTGCCCTTGTCGAAGTTTCGCCTCTACTGGTGATCCACGCCAAGTGCTCTTCTAGACAGCTTCCAAAGCCACAAGCTGTGTTACCGTCTTCGGTAATAGCTGTCGAACAACAATGGTTGATATGATAGAAAACCTTTGATAGACTCCCGCAAGAGTACGAGTGTCGTCAAGTAATAAAAGATATTGAATCATGAAAAGCCCTAAATGGAGTGTCACGATAGGGCTTCAAATTAGAATTTATAGATTTTATCGAAAACCCGCAATAAATACCGAAAAAGGAAGTATAGGGGCCTCGAGTCGTATTTTTCCAAGGACTAGTAGAAAATCGCTTAAGTTGAGCTTATCGTGTCGTGTTTTTGGGTTTTCACATATGAATGGGGGTTGTTGGGGTTTTTGAAATAAAATGCAATTCAAAATTAACAAGTAGGTAAGAAAATGCAACTCACTAATCAAGAATGAAACTATTGAACCTAGCTAATCCTAATACAAGCTACATGAAACTAAGTTAATCAAATGAAATCTAAATTCAAGTGGAGTTGAATCTAACAGTTAAAAACTGAACTATTGAAACCATAAATGCTTAAACCAAATTGTAAATCTAGCAAACCTATCAAATGGCATGAAGTTGGCACAAAACAATGGGTTGTTGGCACGCTACAGTAAGTTTCAAATGAAATCTCAACCAAGAAAACCTAACATGCAATGCAATGCTTCAAAACTCTAATTCCTACAACTACTCAACCAACAAACTGATAAACATTGGCACGGAATAGTAACCATGGCAGAAACCTGAAAATCTTAGAGTATCAGAATCCTATCCTAGAATCAGAAAATCAGGACATCAAATGTACTTAACAGAATGAAATGCAGGTATGTCTAAAAACTACACAACATGATTTGTTACCTAAACAACACGAAATTGAAAGATCTTAACAGATTTGAACAAGAACAGAAACAAAACAAAATTCAGAAATGCAGTAACAAAACAACTCTTCCACATCCTCCCCTTTCTTCTTGTTTTCTCATCTCGGTGTCAAACGAGAGACGAATTGGAGACCCTCCTCATCGGAAACCCTTTTAGAAGCTCGAATACAATCCAATGAGCTCTTGCCTGCGTCCACAGCTCCGAAAATCCGGAGAAAAACCCTTTCCCAGGACCAGAGCTGGGCGCCGGTGAAGTTTGAAGCTGCAAACTGAAATAGTTCTCCTTTCCTCGCATCGGTGAAGTTTCCAACCCCTCAAGCTTGCTCCAGAACCTTCGGAGAACCCCTCCTCCGATTCTGGTTGCTGAAGACGCCGTACTCACCGGAATTTCAGAAATCCGGGGAGTGCTGCGCCGATGAGACCCTCTCCGGCGTCGAGCTTCCAGCCGCCGATTGCTGCCCAATGAATTGGTTCCGGCCTCCTCGAGGATCAGAGAACACGATGAAATTGGAAGATTTGG
>NW_027429863.1:0-3301 GCF_044706935.1 Curcuma longa | reverse complement strand
CCTTTACAGCTTTCTTCTCTCGTAGGAAATTCACCCTTAGGCTTCAATCTTATTCTTTGAAAATTGTGCCACCTTTGGCAACACAAACACAAAATATAGAATTTCAATAATAAATGGTAAGTTAGAAAATAACATAATTAGATCTATTGTACAATGAGCATCATATGGGCTTTAAAATTAACAAGGCAGGATCCTATACACTAGCAAGGTAATAGCTACTAACTCATGCTCCTATAAAAGGCTGATAGAGTAGTATTATTTATAATAATTCTCGTGTTCAGAGATAGTTTTTTTACTTTAATGATTAGATTTTGCATAATTGTTACTAATTTCTTAGACTTAAGTATCTTTCTCTGTTAGGCAACTCAGTAAATGCTTGAGCAAAGATATGACCCTGCATCATGAATGCTCTACAACCTTTAATAATACTGGCATATATGGTAAAGAAGAGAAGTTCCTTTTTCATCCAAAGGCATGGTACAATGATTTTCATTAGAAGTTATAGATAAATGTGCACTAAAATGCCACTAACAGGTATATCAAAGGAGATCCATCACTTAAACACAATGAATCTGTCAGTATTTTTATGTAATACAAATAGAAATGATGAATTGACAACCATAACATTTTAAGTGTAAAAGAAATAAGATCATGAGGCAAAATATAAGATTTCATAAAATGCAAAGCCATCAGTTACGGAAGTCCAAAACTAAGACATTGATAGCTCCAAACAAATTCAACTAGAAGAAAAAAGTCATTAAACAAGGCCAATGAAAGACAAATTTATCAAGTACCTGCGAAGGATCTTGGAGGTGCTGTGAGAACGGATGATCGGTGCACGGTCATCCACGCCCGCACGGTCTCCACGCCCGCACGGTCTCCACGCCCGCACGGTCGCACGGCTGGTGCTGTGAGAACGGATGATCGGTGGTGTGAGGGCGATGGCAAAATCGAGGGTTCGGTTGAGGGAGAACAGGGAAAGCGTGAGGCGGGCAGTGAAAGACAACTCGATCTGAAGTTTTCGAGATCGAAAATAACACCAAAGAACAATCAAAATGATGAACTTGCCTCTGAGTTTAGGGCTTCCGCGAGTTCGATCGGAAGGGCGACCTCTGAGTTTAGGGCTTCCGCGAGTTCGATTGGAAGGGCGACCTCTGAGTTTAGGGCTTCCGCGAGTTCGATCGGAAGGGCGACCTCTGAGTTTAGGGCTTCCGCAAGTTCGATCGGAAGGGCGACCTCTGAGTTTAGGGCTTCCGCGAGTTCGGCGATGGATCGTGACGCAGCAGGAGGAAAAGACTTCGATTTCGAACGAAGAGCCGTTCTGGGTTGATTACGGAAATGCTGGCAAAGTATCCCACATTAAAACCCAAATGCCTGCTAAGAGCCGAGACCTGATGCCGTTCGATTAAAACCCAGAAATAAGAAGAGTCGTTCGATTAAAACCCACTATCAATGAGCTCTATTCTGGATTGTAAGTGTGAGTTTACGGAAATGCCTTATTCTGGATTGTAAGTGGTATGAAAAGTTAAATTACTGAAATAATTAACTTTTGGGATGTGCACTCTTGGGATGTGCACTCTTGGGATTGTAAGTGGGATTAAAACCCACTATCAATGAGCCGTTCGATTATTTTGAATGCATTTTCATTTCTCTTGGTATGAAAAGTTAAATTACTGAAATAATTTACGATCCAGTGAATTTATAATTGTGTATAAATCATTAAGTATCTGCCTAATAAATTAATTATTTAGAATCCGAAATTGACACGAAGAGGTAACGAGAAAATAGCACACTAGGAGAAAAAAATTATAATTCTCATTATTACAAAAATGCCACTCAAATTTCAAGTGCCTCAAAAATTAAATGTTGATGCATTTTAACTAAAATGCCTCATTAGATAGTGTCTTCTAAAATTATTTTTCTTGTAGTGACAAGGCCCTGAATAAATTATTCTAGATACAACTCGAGTAGTACTCTTACCTTTCATTTGCCACTTGATTCCCTACTCATCATCACATCTCACACTCTTCGTCCAAAATCAAACCCTAGCAGTGTGAGAGCACCTACACCATCAATTTTACCTTCTACAGATAATCTCTCCTTATGTATATATTCACAACATTAATGTTGTGACAAATTATAGACAAATCTTATTTCCATGAAACTCTCAATGAGGGACTAAAGTCCCATGCACAATGGAGTGATCTCTTTCATCTACCTCTTTTTTTTCATTCATTTTTTTCAATAATTCTCCACATGAATGAAAATAAAGTAAGTGATAGCATTCAGTAGTTGAGTCTAGTATAGGATAGATAGGTTTTACCTTTTAAACATTCCCTTGTGTAGACATGTTTGTTTACTAACTGATAGTAGATATGATATCCTTGAACTGTTCTATCGTCTATGTAAACATTGACATATCTTACCCAAGACTCTCCTTGATATAATTCAATTTCTCATGAGTGTATTCATTCTTAGCCATGAACACACGTAGTTATGTAAGAAATTTTAAGAATTGTGCCTGTAATTCTCTTTGAAGCGGTCCCACTTCTTTCTCACATAAGTGATCTCGCAAGAATAATCCATATTGCTCTATTGTATCATTAAAAGCTGTATGTTTAACCTTCATCTTTTCATTGGGTAATTTCCCCACTTAGTTGGTACAGTTAGATTGTCTCATTGAACTTAGTTCTTAGGATCTTCAATCTACATAGGTTGAGTTTTCTTTGCACTAATATTTTCCATTGGCATCAAGTCCATCTCTTGCAATGAACTTGTAACTAACTCTCTATTTAACCCTTTGGTTAGCAGATCCACTAGGTTATCCTTTGATTTTACATAGTCAACAGTGATAACTCTCATTGAGACTAGTTGTCTAATGATATTGTGTCTACGACATATATGTCTAGATTTACCATTATACAGATGGCTCTATGCTCGACCAATTACTGATTGACTATCGCAATGTATGTAAATCGCCGGCATAAGTTTCTACCATTAAGAACATCTTTTAAGAATTGTCATAGTCATTCAGCTTCTTCACCACATTTGTCAAGAGCTACAAACTCAAATTTCATCGTGGATCTAGATGGTTTGCTTAGAAGAGTTTCATGAAATAGTTACACCTCCCAAAAGTGTATACATATCAACTCGTAAACTTAGAGTATTTCATATCAGATATCTAATTTGCATTATTGTATCCTTCGATCACAACAAATATCTCGTATAGTGCAATCCAAAATCACGAGTACACCTTAAGTACCTCAGTACTCTAGTTATCCCTGTTGGGGTAATTTTTCTC
>NW_027429862.1:0-4926 GCF_044706935.1 Curcuma longa | reverse complement strand
TGCACACAACAATAGTTTTTCCTCCTCCCCTAGGGCCGGCGGCACTAAGGTGTTTCCTCTCTTCATTGTTGCCACCACCTCTCTTCTTCTTCCTTCCTCTTTAGGGCCGGCACATCTCTCCCCCTTTGTTCCCTTAGGGCCGGTGCCTCCCTAGCCTTCCCTTTGCTTCCTTGTGGCCGGCGTTCCCAGCCCATGTTCCCCTTAGGGCCGGCGGGCAAGATCATGAAGAAAGGAGAAGAAAAAGAGAAGGAAGGAAGGCTTGGTTGCTTGCTTGATTGCTATCGGAGAGAAGAGTTTTGGTGGAGAAATCTCGAAGGATCATTGACCACACAACGGTTGAGAAGAGGAGAGGATATACAGCAGAAGATCGAGGGGTCATCCACTCCTTCTAGACATCCCGAAGAAAAGGTACAATTTATTATTTCTGCTTTAAATAAATTGCTTGTCTTTTCTTGGATCCTGAAAACCAAACACAAGAGCCCAATGATCTTAAATGCGTCGATCAAATTTTATTTGATCGACTATGAGGGCAACTTAAATCTGTTTCCAGAAAAATTTTTATTTTGCAAGAATTCACCGGAAAGGGCTTTCTAGTGTGTCCCATTAGTTCTAACTCAGCTCCCACTGTTTCCTGCAAGAGAAGCTCTTCTAGGAATACGGTACAATGTGAAACAAACACTTTTATTTCACGGGAGACTATAATTGGTAACCCCTCGTTTCCTTAGGGCATCCAATAAATAGACATTTATCAGATTTAACTTTCATCTAATCTGATACAGTCCTCTTCATGTAAGCAGACAACCTCGTATCTTCATGTAAGTTAACCGAGGTTTTACTACTCCATATTTCTTATAGAATAGCAGAGACTACCGTGGTCGAAACTCTATTTAACAATTAAACAATTGTCTCAAGTGCGTTGCCTAAAATGTATCTTTAACCTAACCATGTCCAATAAGGTTCAGTTTCGCCTCTCAATACCCCGTTACGCTCGGGTGTATACGACGGAGTCCATTGAAACAATATTTCATTATCTTTAAGATAATCCTAAAACTCTTGACTCAAGTATTCACCACCTCGATCGGATTGAAGTGTTCTAATACTCTTGTCAAGCCATTTTCTACTTCAATTCTGAATTCTTTGAACTTTTCAAAGTCATCAGATTTTTATTTCAATAAATACATATACCCTAATCATGAACGATCATCGATAAAGGGTATTGAAGTAGTTATAACCTCCTCGTGTTTGAGTTAACATTGGACCAGACACATCGGAATGTGTATGGCCAAGCAACTCTCCCACTAGTTCACCCTTTTCGAGAAAAGGTGATTTAATCATCTTGCCTATAAAACATGAATCGCATATATCAAATGAATGTAATTCAAATGATTCCAAACTACCAACCGTTTGGAGTTCGGTCATGCGTTTCTTGCTTATATAGTCAAGATGATAATTTCGTGAGTAGGAGGTTAATTGATTATCTTTTCGAGCACGCTTGTTGTTTGTTTCGATATTGAATGTCTCGTTGGAAATATCTAACACGTAGACATTATTACTTAATGTTTCGATCTCATAAAGAACTCTATTCCAAATTAGGTAACAGCAATTGTTGCCTAAAATCAAATAGGACCCGTTTCTATTTAAACAAGAAATAGAAATGGATATTCTTTATTAAAACAGGAAACACAGTAATAATTTTTCAAACAAGTCTTTACTATTCCTTAGGCTCTATATTATCCATATATACGAGCCACACTCAGTATCAAATATACGAGTGGACGAGGAAACAATATTACATTCAATTATGAAATTACCACAAGCAGAAGAGACATCAGATGTCTACTTTCCTTTTATGGACTCTAGATAAAATTTACAATTTCAGATTTTGAGAACAATTCTCAAATTCCTATACATCCAAAACTATGGTCAATCAAATTATTGGTATCCTAAATTATGCGCAATAAAAGACAACATGCGTAATCAATTAAATCTAGAAATACAGTTGAGTAAATAAGAGAGATGATTTGTAATGTATTTTCATACATTAATTAATCCTATTTATTTTATGAATTCAAAAGCCCTTACTTTGAATTCGGGAGATGGTAGGTATTCTCCAAATGGGTTGATATCCATTAATAGATAAAAATAACCTTGGAGAGAGTCCAACAAGCTATTTTTAGCTATAATGGTAGGTAGCATGTACCGATTATGTATCACGTATACATAACTATCACATTATGCTATCAACTAATTGAATGGTCGCATAAACATCGGGTTGTTAACACATTAACACGTATACATCGTATGTATAACACCCGACTTCACCTCTATCCGCATTGACCTTGGAGAGAGTCCAACAAATCAACGCTTCAAGTTAAAGCTAGCCCGATAATCGTGAGATCTTATCTCGATGGTTCTAACATGTTTAATTTCAGGCCGGGCTTGGAGAGAGTCTAACAACCCAAACAAGAAATTAAACTCTGGTTCTAACCAAATTATCGGAAGGTGTTAGGTTTAATTATTTGTAAAGGGATTTCAGGTCTATCCTCTTTTCATGCAAACAATTAATGTAAAATACTGAAACATTAGGGTATTAAAAGGTTAATTAGCATTAAAAGTATTATTGGATTAGATTAATCAAACCCTAAGATATCTAAAGGGTTAGATGGTTTATTGAGTTGTTGAATGATAAGGGTTATTGGTTAATGGGCTATTGGATCCCAAACTAAACCGGCCCATTAGCTTTGATTAAGTAGCCGGTTGAGAAGGCTACAACAGACCTCCCCATCGCGATCTCCCTCTTCTCTGTTCCGTTCGACGCGCCTCCATTTCCTTCGTCTCCACCGAAGCCGGACGGGAGTGAGCTCGCCGCCTTTTTGCCGGAGCTAAAGTGGAGGAAGATCCGGCGACAAGGGCTGGGTTGGTTGAGGTTGGATGCTCGCCGGTGAAGGCTTGAATCGGCGGCGGCAACAACTCAAAGAGGGGCGAGATCCGGAGGAAGAAGAAGTGAATCGGAAAGAATCGGAGCTTAATCTTGGTTTGCTTTTGGTTCCTTTGATTCTCCTTAAGGTCTTCTATTTGTTTTCCTCTCCCTATGATCTGTGGTGGTGATCCGATCAGATTGGAGTCGAAGCTGGAAATCAAATCTTGATTTGAGGAAGAACCGAATTAAGGCTAAGCAAGGCTAGGGCAGAGGCTCTATTGGAGGTAAGTTTGTTGATTCGAATTAGTTTTTGAGTTGTGTTCTGTTTGCATAAGGTTGAACATGGTCACAGTTTGATTGATTGTTGCTGTTGGTTGTGTTGAATCTTTAGGGCTGATCTATGTGGGAATTGATTTGTGCTGTAGGATCTTGTTTCTGATCCTGGATTTGATTTCAAGCTTCCGGGTTTGAGGTGAGTTCTTGGCGTGGTTTGGAACTTGGTCAATTAGCTACCGGTTGATGTTGGGTTTATTTAATATTTGATTTTTAGTGATTAATAATGGATTTAGTGGGATATACGTACTGATGTTGGATTATGATAGTTCTTACTATGTGATTGGGTTGTTAGGTTAAGATCCATGATATGAATGAAATGTATAGTATGGTTAGGGATTAAGACCCATTTAGACTGTTTATTAACCTAAAATCAACAAGTGATTGTTAATCTTAGTTTGGATCTAACCAATCATGATTAAGTTGGTTAAAGTTTGTTGATTAGCTTGGGTTGATTAAACCTGAGATTAAATGGGTTAATACGATTAATTAATTAATTAATTAATATCATTAATTAATTAATTAGTTAAATTTTGTTAATAGAAATCTAATGGGTAGATTATTCTAACCCAAGTTAGCTTAATTGAATAGATTAAACTAACTTTGATTCAATTAGGGTTTCTTGGATACAGCATGATATTTAGGATATTATCATTGTATTTGCAGGACTCTGAGTGATACTTGGAGTTTGATATATATGAGGGTTCTGGGGGTTCTAATTTTTTATCTTCGATACGTCAGGTGGGTAATTTACTGTATTTGGTCAATACAATTCTTTCCATTTCTAGTGCATGATTCTTTGACAGTTCTTGTAGTTTGATACCTTGATGTTATTCCTGTCTGTTATTTGTATACTGCTTATGTTATTCATGTTTGTATCATGCTTGACCTTCTGTCTGTTGATCTTGGATTATTAATCTTGACTGTTGTTTCTATCATTGATATGACATCTGTGATCCTTATTGATATAGTTCTTTCCTTATGATACCTGAGATCATTATGATTTATACCTATGCTTATTGATTAGTATGGTAGGTGCTGATTGCTATGATTTGAGCATCTCATCATGATGCATGATAACGATTGTAAATCCCATTGTTGTGGGTCTATCGTGATGGTAGATGACTTTAGTTGTATATCTACATAGGTGGTTATCATACCCTATTTCCATCGCGGTGATGGCGACTGTATGGCAGTGTACGCAGTCGACGGCTGTATGGCAGCACGCAGCCGAGTCGATCATTCGCCGTCGACATATGGGGTGGTACTCGAAGAGTACATGGTTGGTACGTCGGTGATGAGTATTAGAGGACAGATATCGACCATAGGATATGTAGCTTATCATAGCTACGGGATCACCGGACGCGGAGCATTGATCCCCGATTTGGATCACAGAATGATTTTGTTGTAGAGGCGTGGAGTACTGATCCCTCGATGCCGACCATCCTAGCCTCAGATGCTTGCACGAGTTCTGTAGTGAGTGTCACAGTTGCATCATCCATATGCATATCATGTGCATGATATATATGTATTAGACTGCACTGATACTGCATTTTGATTGTCTACATGTTTGATTCTTGACTATTGCACTATGTTTGACATGTCATTTATATGGTGCATTACATGAGATCCATGTTAGTTGTTATTTATCTGTAGAGATATTATTGATACCT
>NW_027429861.1:0-1823 GCF_044706935.1 Curcuma longa | reverse complement strand
CCACCTAACTCAGATTTAACATCAAATATATATATATATATATATATATTATCAAGGTTATCCAACATCCAATTACGAATAACCCTATCAACGAATCAACAATAAACTTACCTTGACTAACGAGAAAGCTCCTATTCTTCCTTCTCTGTTTACTGTCGCGAATCCTTCTCCAAACTGAACGACCAGCTCACCCCTCCCCCTGTTCTGTTTCAAAAACAGTGCACTCCAAGCCTATTAGTCACGGCAAAGCCTAAGGTTTCAACTAAAAACCTTGGCTAAACAAACCTAAATCAAAATCCAAACACTTACCTCCGATTGAAACCCAATCAAGCCTCCCTTGCCCAAAAATCCAGATTTCTTTTCTCCTCCTCCTTGCGGCAGAACCACCAGCAATCCCCGATCAGGCTGGTTTTTCTTTCACCGTGGCTGTGGAACCGGAGAAACACCTCAAGATGCAAGGGAAAACTAAGTCATTCTAAATTACCCTACCGATCCAACAAAACCCTAGCTTACCTTTCTTCTTCCTCTAGCCGAAGCTTCTTCGATTCGTTGCCGTCGAACCGCCTCCACCACCCGAGCCAAACTCCCCTCTGGTAAGCCCTACCGATCCAACAAAACCCTAGCTTACCTTTCTTAATGAATTAAGAAATTCTATAATTAAAAATTCTAAATTAAATTGTAATATTTTTTTAGGAAATAAAATTTTTAATTAAAAAATCTAATTAATTAGAAAATAATTTTTTTAATATGAAATCTCCCAACCAATTAGAAAATTTTTATAATTAAAAAATTTAAATTAAATAATAAAATTTTCTTAATTAAATTTATGACTAACTACAACATGCAAAATCATTTTGTGTATGTCTTGCACTATCAAACTTTGATACTACTGTTGGGATAGTCCCGGAAAAATACATTTGTTTATACATTTCTCAAATGTGCGCAACAGAAATAGAATAATAATTAATAAGAAATTATTACAATACACCCATGCAAATACAGGAAATAAAAGTATAAGGCATGACTAGAAATTAAAATTTTATAGAATAGTAAATATGCTCTGCTTACCTTATTGATGACGTTGAGCGAAATTGATATCAATCGAGCAGTCCTTTTTGAAGTTTTGCCTCTATTGGTGATCCACGCCAAACTCTCGTCTAGATAGCTTCCGAAGCCACAAGTAGCGTCATTATTTTTGGTACTAGCCGATGATCGATAATGATCGATTCGAGAAAAAATCTAATTCCAGAAACACGCAACAACGTTTATCGCGATCGTTTTTCAGGGTTTTCTAAGTATCACTAACAATCGTATTCTCGGTAAATTTTCGGTGGTTAATCTATGACTGCTAATTTAGGACAAATGGTCAGAACCTTTCTGACGTTGATGGAACAATCTCCGGAAGCTTTACAAGCTTTAGAGAAGATGGTGGATGGTCGTTGAACGATTGAGGATTCATCGGCAATAGCTGGACAACTTATCCAATGACCGAAAATAATTTTCAACAACTGCATAGAGTTCCGATGACAAAACTCTAATCTAATCCGATGGCAACTCCAACATTGACGGGGTAGTGGCTCCGCTCGAGCAACCAATCCGGCAGCGGCTCCGCTCCGGCAAACAATTCGGTAGCGGCTCCACATCGACAAACAATTCGACAGCGGCTTCTAATTTGGTGTGGCAATAGCAAACAACGAAAAGGAGGAGAAAATAGCAATCTTCTCGATCAGCCTCTGCCACCAACCACCACAACTAGCCACCATCATTAGCTGTTGGCGATCTGGATCTCCGTTCTGCGATCCGGATTCTATCCGCTCCGAAGA
>NW_027429860.1:0-1635 GCF_044706935.1 Curcuma longa | reverse complement strand
GTAATCGATCTCCTGATCGATTACCGAGTCTTCTGTGAACGTCAGCCTTTAATCGATCGTTTGATGTATTTCAATGATACCTAATCGACCATCTGATCAAATAAGCCAGTTAGTTTAGTCGGGTCATATGTACATGGTTCGGCTAACCAAGGGTTAGGGTTTAAAATGTTGTTCGCCATAGGGTTGTATTATACCTTATGTCAAATGTATGTAATATATATAAAGTGAATGTTCACCCGCCGAATACCCATTCGGCCTTCACCATCAGCCGAATACCCATTCGGCCTTCACCTAGCCGAATCCTCATTCGGCCCTAGCCGAATACTCATTCGGCCATCACCGGCCGGATACCCATTCGGCCTTCACCTAGCCGAATCCTCATTCGGCCCTAGCCGAATACTCATTCGGCCATCACCGGCCGAATACCCATTCGGCCTTCATTCGGCCTTCACCCTAGCCGAATACTCATTCGGCCATCACCGGCCGAATACCCATTCGGCCTTCACCTAGCCGAATCCTCCTTCGGCCCTAGCCGAATACTCATTCGGCCATCACCGGCCGAATACCCATTCGGCCTTCACCTAGCCGAATCCTCATTCGGCCCTAGCCGAATACTCATTCGGCCATCACCGGCCGAATACCCATTCGGCCTTCACCTAGCCGAATCCTCATTCGGCCCTAGCTTCAGCCGAATCCTCATTCGGCCAAGTTAACGGAAACTATAACATAACCAACGAAGTTGACTACCCTGAAAGAAAGGTTAGGGTCAGATTTAGGGTTCAATGATATTAGCCATAGGGTTATGTTATGTTATACTTTATGCCAAATGTATGAAATGAAATATGAATGTTCACCATGTTATGAAAGAGAACGAAAAGGAACATTCATGTGAAAATGAAAAGAAAGTATAAGTGATTTTACTTTAATGAAAGGCTTGTACCGGAACCTGAAAAGGATCCAAGGGATGGGCTCCTTAAGAACGCCCCTAGGTTGAAGGACATTAGAGAAGACCTAGTATGCAGGTAGGTCGAGACTAGCTACCTCGTACTTACTTGAAGGAAATGCGCGCGAGAAATGAATGGGTACAAGCCAGGGGACCCCAAAGATGTTGATTATGTTTATCTAATAAGTTAGTATGTTTTGAAAAGCAAATGGTTAACATGTCAAACGTATATGTTATGAAAGGTTAATATGCTTCCATGTTTATGCTAGAAATGATATGATGTTAATGACATTCAGATTTTGTGAGTAGGAAAGGAACTTACTAAGCTTTGTGCTTATAGATTTCTTCTTACATTGCAGATCCACCTAACAGGTACTGAGCAGGAGGAGGCAGCGGGATAGGGCTGATAAGATGTGTGTGGTGGTGACTTGACAGAGTCCTGGCCATGCAAATATTTTTATCTGCATGTTAGTGTAGTTGTCTAAAACTATCATGTTATAATGATTCTCTGACTAGACTTTATCATCTAGACTTATCATCATGCTACTAAGTTTAGTTTATTGTATACGAATCTATGCTTGTTATAATGTTTTATGATTTCCGCTGTAAAGTTTCATATTTTCGTATATGATAGATAGTAGCATGTATGAATGAATGTACTAAACTGTAACGTCCGTCAAGGCTCTGGTAAG
>NW_027429859.1:0-2988 GCF_044706935.1 Curcuma longa | reverse complement strand
TGTAACGCCCGCCCTTACCAGAGCCTTGACGGACGCTACAGTTTTTTTTTCTTTCATTCATACAATTATCACAACCAGAAAAATCCTAAAACTTTACAGCGGAAAACAAAAAGTGTAAAACCTGATAAGGATTTCATAGGTGATAACTAAAACATTGTAAGCATGTTTTAACTAGATATTAAATCCACAATTAAAAACATTCCAACATATCAAGTTTGTAAACCAACATTAACAATCCAAATATAAACATGCAAATATAATGTTTCTTATTGCCAGAAACATCTGTCACGTCATCATCACACACATCACTGTCAGCCCTTCCCTGCTGCCTCCCATTGCTAGTGACTCCTATGTGGCTCTGCAACATAAGAAAGACAACTATAAGCACAAGGCTTAGTAAGCTTCTTTCCTACTCACCAAAAACCAATCGTCACTTCAAGCATAACATTTTTATCATATCATAAACACATAAGCATGGAAGACACATTATCATTTCATAAGCACATATACACATTCTTTCACATTAGCATTAACAACCTATGCATATAGTGTGATGAAAATGTCTTGAAACTTTATTATCATAATAGATAAACATAATCATCATCATTGTTTGGGGTCCCCTGCTTGTACCCATTCATTTAGTTGCGCTCATTCCAAGTAATACGAGGTAGCAAATCTCGACTACTTGGTTACTAGGGTCTTACCAGTCTTTCAAGACCTAGGAGCGGTCATTAGGTGCCCATCCCTTGGATCCCTCGGGTTCCAGCCATGCATTAAAGTAAAATAATGTACATACTTTCATTTCATTTTTATCATGAATGTTCCTTTCATTTCATTATAAGACCTTGGTCTTTAATATGGTTAAAACATTCATGCATCTTTTCATGTTGTAGCATGTTATCACATATCATAATCTCATTATTATGCCTTGGCATGAGATAACACATAACATCAACATGGTTAACATCATCGAAACCCTTATTCAACCAGAACCCTAATTCTCATAAGGTTGGCCAACTTAATGGTTTCCTTTACAATGTAACCTAACACATCTCATTTAACCTCTACCCATGTTTAGCTACAACTAACCATGGTTAATCACACTTGGAACCCTAACCCAGCTAAACCCTAATATCTTAGGGTTAGCCGAATCCTTATAGGGTTTCTTAGGCACTTAGCCTAAACCATAAGCCTTAACTTTCATACATCATCATAAACAACATTAACTAAGATTTGCAACTATGGTTAAGTTTCAAACCAACACTTGAGTTCCTTATCATGGTTTGGCCGAAACTTCATAGGTTTGCAAACCTAGGTTAAAATTAACCACATAAGCTTTAGACCATCCTAACTCTTTACTTGAAACCCTAGTTAGGTTCATAGCATAAATCCAAACCCTAACTCTTTATTTGGCCGAATGGTTTGAATCTTCATCCAAACCCCTTATACATGCATTGGCCGAATACTTTAAACTAGAGAACATGAAGTAGATCTCAATAAATTTTAAGCATGTGAAATATCATATAATCCTTACTAGGTCTAAGCATGACATACAACACACACTCAAATTTATTTACATGTAACACTATCCATATAAACTTATCATGTGCCTTTGAAATCTTAGCATGCTAAACATACCACTTTTAAAACTCTAACATGAAATAGTCAAATCTTAAAGACTTATAGCATGAGACCTTACATCTTTATCATATGGCAAACAAACAAGTTTACTTATACATTTTCATAGATTATACCAACCTACTCAAAGCATGTTTTTAAATCTTATCCTTACCTCATGGCCGAAAGTTATCAAACATGTTTTCTTCATATTTTGTCATATAAACTTTAAAACCACTAAGAAACATGGAAAAACATCAACAAGTTACTATGTTGCAGGGTGAGGGAAGTCTTACCCTTGGTTCTTAGTGTTCTCAAAGTTTTCCTCACAACAAGAGAGAAGACAAACTTCTTTGCCTTGTTATCCTTTTTCTAACCTTGTTGTTTTCTTCCCAACTCTCCAAGCCTCTTCGTTAAAACCTTCTCTTGACCATATCATGATGAAACCATCATTAGTATCTTTCGGCCAAAATGAGAAGTAAGGAGACAAGAAACATAAAGGAGAGAAGAAAGGAAAAACAAAAGACTCAACAACTTACAAGTCTTTTGTCCCTTCTTTTGTTTCCTATTCTTCTCCTTGGATCCCTTCCCTTAGCCCTTGATTTAACCTCTTTACTTGACAAAAGATGATGGTGAGAGCACCCTTAGATCTCTCGGCCAAGGAAAGAAACCAAAGAAAGAAACAAAGAAAAGAAAAGAAACCAAACTATAGCAAGACCTACCTTCTCCTTTGCTTTAACCTTTCTTCCTAACCCTTCCTTAGAAGCTTGTGGATGGAAGGAGCTCCAATGGTGATCGGCCACACAAGGATGAAGATGCAAGGAAAGAAGGTTTCGGCAAGAGCAAATGAGAGAATGAGGAGAAATGAAAATTCAAATGGAGTAAAGGTGATTAAGAGGAGTAACTCTCTCATTACTCTCATTTAAGCCCTTTTGGTAACCCCCTCTCCTCCCTTAACTCCCATGTAACCTCCCTCCACCTCATCCATTTCGAAATTCAAATAAAAATCCTGCATTTTCGTTGATTCAAAATGGGAGAAAACCATGAAAGGAAATTTGCATTTGTAACTCTTGCATTTAATGAGGATGATGTCATCCTGTATTCAAATTCATTTCTCTTATCTCTTTCTCAAGAAACATTCATTTGCTCCTATGGTTAACTCATGGCTTGCTATACATTAGGTCCCAGGTTCAATCCCTGGCACCTACATATTTATTTTTTTTTTCCTAGCAAAGCCTACAAGCAATTAACCCATCAAGAAGCATCCTTTTAGGCCTATTAAATTTTTAAAGCCTAAATTGATAATTATTAATCATCCTTTTTAACATAATTTAATCTATCATTTTTATACATAATTATCCAGAAATTATC